>NW_021152028.1:0-2546 GCF_002837175.3 Physeter macrocephalus | reverse complement strand
TTGATCTGGCAGGGAATTTGGATTTGTCACTTTTAAGGTTTATTCCAACCCTGGTTCTATTATATTCACCCTGGAATAAATAGACAGCACCATTGCATCCTTTCTAGACCTCTCATTTTCTTTTGTTTACCATAGGATAATACACAAAGAAGGGAGAAAAGAAGCCCAAATTCAGCTGTTAGTTGGGCTGACCCTGTTAGTGAAATCTCATAAATATGTTTTTCCATACTCCTCCTTAGCTGCTTCTGGGACCATCTCTTTATGAATATGATTCCCAGATTCTCTCACCCAATTTTCATGTGGCTATTCCTTAATTCTTTTCTGAGGACATGGGTGTTTACTTTCTCTATCCTTCTGTCAGCCTTACTTAATATAACTTTTGGCCATCTAAGAGTGTGAAGGTAGAAACTTCTGTTTTCATTTATGTAAAAAAATTGCTTTTGAATGAAGCAGGTTATGTTTGACTTCTCAGCAATCTCAATGCCCTCAAGTTCAAGGCAAGGGATGGAAAGTGACATATTTAATGCCCAGCATCAAATGAGCCAAAGAAAAGCAAACACACAATTGATTTTCATTAAATATATCCCTAATCCCAAACTTTTCAAAATAGTTATCCATGGTCAAATACGTTTCAGAAATATTTATAATACTCATATTTAACATTTAGTGAGCATTTACTAAGTGTATGTATCGGTCAGGTTTAGAGTTTTATATACATTATTTAATGCTCAATTTTCCTATGAAGCAAAAGTTATTACTGGTTTTATCTCATAGATGAAGAATCCGAGGCACTTGCCACTTCCGAGGTACTGAATGGTAGTGCCAGGAATTCAGCAGAGCGTGTATAACCCTGTGTCTTCACCAGAAGACTGCTCAGTGACCTAAATGCACTTTTGTAGTTTATTAATCTTCACACAGGAGAAATAGCTTATCAGCTCTGTTCCAGAAGTGTTTGACTACAGGGCACTTTAATGATACATGACGAGAGATTAGTATTTTGAGAAATACCATCTTAAATTACATTTTATCTGTATCACTAGCAACATTGGTCTCTTATTAGAAATCATTTCAATAGAGGAAAATGTTCTAACTAGAAGAATCTCCATTGTGACTTGCAACAGGATGTTGTGAAATGCTGTTTGAGATCAGTTTTTATTACTGGAAGTTAGCAAATCAGGCAGAAATTATAGTGGAAATAGCAGCATGTTCAGAACAAAGTTTTGTGTGAGTGATAATGAATGACTGCTGTTAGGGATGAGTTTGGAATGGTTTCTTATGCAGCAAGAAATATAGAGAGAATACATCTGAGTTTTGCAGGACTCTATATTACAGGGTTGCCAGATATCTCATAATACCAAGGATGTTACCTCAGCCATAGGGCTTGTTGAACTTCTCCAAAATCTGATAGTAAAGAAAGTTCTAATGAGAGGTGGCATGGGTGATATGGTCATACAGTGAGGGGAAAAGAACTACTTCTGCAATTTCTGGGTTGTTGAGAGATTCTGCACATTTTTTCTTAGACCCAAAGTTGGACTCTGGAAATAGATGAGCTTGGAGGCTACTGGAAATTGCCACAATATGGACAAAAATGAGTTGCATCTGAGATTGCAGCATCATGTCTCAGGCTGGAGATGAAGTTGAATTTCATGCAGGATGAAAAATGCATTTGTGAGATGCTTGGGATATACTACCCAGGCAGATAATGAGCTTAGTAAGAGCTGATAACCAGTGGAAAGGGAACAACAATCTTACCAGCACGTACATACGATGCTCATGTAAGGAAATAGCACTTACAGCTATAAGAAAGGACAGGCAACTTAACAAGGGCTGTTCCCCCTTCTCTGATACAACTCCAGAGAGGCAAGCATAGTAAACAAGGAGGGGGAATATCCTACCATATTTACCTCCGTCTCAGCCCAAGTTTCATGAGTAAGAAAGTTATTAGCAAGACTAATAAACTGGTATTGGTAGGCAGAATGAGGAGGACTTTGCATCCAATACAAAATTAAAATATAATCTGTACTAAACCGTTTTAATAAATGAAAGTACCCCCAGAGTGATGGAAAGTTTCTAAACTTTTCTTAATGAAGCTCACCATGAAGGATAAAAGAAAATTCTCAAAGCACCGTCGGTAGCAACTACTGGAAAAATAAAAAATGTTTTGTGTATATATTTCAACAAATTGAGATTCTTCAAATTGATTAATAAATTTTGATTAAATCTATTTAGTGGTCCTGAACAGATCTGTCCTTGAGATTGTTCAGCACAATTTGGGGGATTTGACAAAATGGTCTGATTCTTCCTTCAAAAAAAAAAAGAATCAGAGCCCCGGGCAGCTTGCGAGTTCAGGGTCCCTGTGCTGTGGGTTTCTCTAGTTTCAGGGGCGCCGACGTGTCCTCTCCGCCTCGTGCATCAGGCCGCGCGCGGTTGTGCCTCCGGGACTCTTTTCGTGGCTGTCGGAAGCCCAGCAGGTTGCTGGGTGCAGCTGACACTGCCCTCCGCCCTCCCCACCAGTAGGCCGATTCTCGTAGTAGCAGCCGGTGGGG
>NW_021152027.1:0-2546 GCF_002837175.3 Physeter macrocephalus | reverse complement strand
CCCCCCCCGCCCCTCCCTGACCCCCCACCCCTTTCCCGGGTTGAGGATCCTGGAGGCTGGCTGAGCGGGTGGTTGAAACGAAGGCTGGAGAAGGGAGGGCTGGCGTCAGGTGCCCTGGACGTGGCTCCACTGAGCAGTGACCCCTCCCCGTTGGTTAGTCATTATCTTCCCCTCCCTCCGTCGTTTTATGGTCAATACCCGCTTGTATGGTCTACCCTCCAGAGGCCAGCGTGTCCTGTGAGGAGCCCTGAAGTCCAGCTCATGAGCACAGCCTCTTATTAAAGGTGTGACCCTGAGCCTTTACGACAGGGACTGGTAGAACCTAGCTTCTGTGGCAGTTGTGATGTCGAATGACTTATACGCACCACCACTAATGACATGGTTTCCACCGCAGTTGAATGTCTTCCATCCTGCTGATCTCTGCATCCCTTCTGCCTGGCACAGGGCCTGATGCGTGCTTGTGTGAGATTCAGCCGAGGGTCCCCTCCTCCCTGCCCCAGAGCCCCTTCCTCATTCTCTGCCAGTCCCTTGAGCATGCGGCGGCGCAAGATGTCTGGGCCAGTTTGTCTAACGGTCAGTCGCGTTTTCCCTTCCCTGCTGATAAACTCCTGGAATCAGAAGCCGAGTTTCATTCATTTTGCATCTCACCCATTTCTTTTACAGAGTAGGTGCTCAATGAATATTTGTTAAATGAATAAAGTGACAGAATAAAGCAAGATAAAGTCACTTGACATCGTGTGTAGACTAGAAAAATAGTTTTCCAAGTAATATGTCTTTGACTTGTTATTTTAAAATCCTTTAAAAAGTGGAGTTTAATCTATAAAAAATTGAATCACTATGTTATAGACCTAAAACTAATACACTACTGTAAGTTAACTATACCTCAGTAACAAAAATACTTGTTCTGTTCACTGTTACATGTCCAATTTACATATTTTAAAATCCTTGTTGGTCTTCACACTTACACCCTATTTCCTTCTCCTCCTCTTCCTGGACTGAAAGAGGAAAGAAACGTTTTCTATTTTGAAATATGACACAAAGTTGTTTTATCACATTCTGTTTTGTCAGTTCCGATGCTCGGCCATTAGCCCTTCTATTTGTACTCTGTGTTCATAACATCCTGAAGGAGAACAAGAACCATAATTACAGTAAAATATTTGTCTTTAAAGGAGCTTCAGATGCTCTGGCTGTGTTATGACTTCAGAATTTCAGCTTGGCCTGGAGATCAGGAAGGCATTCTGGGAAAGCTTGGGGTTTGTCTGAACTGGATTTGGCCCCTTGGCAAGACACCTCCCTGTCCCAGGAGAGTAAGCCTGGTCAGGACTGGTCGGGGTCCAGTGCAGACTCTGGCTTGGGCAGGTTGCCTGCCCCTCCCGAGGGAGACTCTCGCATCCCTGCCCCGGTGCCAATAGCACAGTCTGCTAGTGGTCCTGCTGCCAGTTTAGCGATGAGCTCAGGGTGTTGGCCAGTCCACCAGCACCCTCCCCTTTAGAAAAAGATCTGTCTCTCTTCAGTATTTTGTTCGCATCTTTTCTACATCAGCCTTTTGAGACTGTTCGGCTGTGAGTTAACTTGGATGCCATTCTAGGGAAATCGGAGGGAAATGTGAGAAGCAGGAAAGGAGGAAGCGAGGAGATGCAGGAGAGAGAGAAGCAGGTGCCCTTGGTCTGGAGCCTGGGCATCTACGGTCGTGACCGATGGACTCCAGAGAGAACAGGTGTTTACAAATCACAGGCTGCTGAGAACTTCTCTTCCTGTATGGTTTTTTTTCTCACAGAGTTAGACTGAGAAGGAAATGTGATCCGTGGGTTCTGGGCGGAAAGTGTGACTCTGAAGGAAGAAACAGAAAGTCCTGATTGCTGGGGACCCATGGCTGCTTCCCTCTGTGCCACTGGCATCTGGCAGCACACGTGTGAGTGGTGTCAGGAAGGCACAGCTGTGGAAGGAGGCGTGTCTAAGGCTGGAGATGCAATCTAGACCTGGGCATCGTGTTTTAAGTAAAGTTTTATTGGAACACATCCGCACTCATTTGCGTGTTGTCTGTGGCCACTTTCATGGGCCAACAGCAGGGCTGAGAAGTGGCAACAGAGCACCTATGAACTGCAAAGAAAAAATATTTACTATCTGGCCTTTTATGGGAAATGTTTGCTGACCCCTATTGCAGGCCAGCAGTGTGCTGTCCAAGAGAAATATAATGTGAGCCACACAAAGTTTCTAGCAGCCGCACTGAGAAAAACCAAAATGAAAAGACGTCTTGTCTCATTACTCCCTTTGGACATTGTACCAGCGAAGTGCTGGCTAGTGAAACAAGACAAGGAAACGAAAAAGAAAGACCTCAGATTGGAAAGGCTATCTCTGGGTGGGAGAATTAGAGGCGATTTTTTTCTTCTCATTCATCCATAATTCCTGTGATAAATGTATTATTTTTAACTTGAAGCCAAGTTTATATGTTGAATGAACCTGGGTTGGGTAGCAACTGGCTACATGCTTTCTATGGGATGATTTGGCATTTTGATCTTTGTACTTTTTTTTTTTTTGGTGGAGCC
>NW_021152026.1:0-2546 GCF_002837175.3 Physeter macrocephalus | reverse complement strand
ATGGCTAATATTCCACTATGTACATGGACCAGTTCTTCTTATCCATCCATCTGTTGATGGACATTTTGCTCCTTCCGTGTCTTGGACATTGTGAAAATTCCTGCAGTGCAGCTTTGGCACCCTGTGTCTTCTCGACTCTGCTCTTCTCAGGTGAGAGGCTCAGTGGTGGGCCTGCTAGATGGATTGGTGGCTCAATTTTTACTTTTCAACGGTGCTCGTTTCTGTTCCCAGTTCTCGTTGGTACCACTTTACATCTCACGAGCAGCTAGAGGGTATGCAGTTCTCTAAAACACTTTCAGCATTTATTATTTGTAGACTTTTTTGCTGATGATCATTCTGATGGCTGGAGGTGAACGTTTTTGTAGACTGGATTTCCATGGCTTTATTAATTCCTGATGTTGAGCATTTTATCATGCCCTTTTTCTAACAAAAAAAGAAAGAAAGAAAAAGAAAGAGAAGACAAAATGTGTGTAAAATATGCCTCTTGAAATTCTCATTTCGAAATGTACATGTCTTTTTGAGTTTTTTGATCTATTTATGACCCAAGGATTTGTTTTAAGGGAAGGAGTCATTTACAGGCCTGCAATTATTTTGAATATCAAGTGATCGTTAGCTCTGGGTTTAAATCTGCTGTTTTGAGCAACGTCCAGGAGGCGGCAGCAGTTCTCCTTTACAAAATCTTGTTACTAGGGCAACAGAGCCTAAATGGAAGTCGTGTTGTAGGTTGTAAATTAGAATGGAATGTGCCAGAAAAAAACCCCTTAAGTTTATATCTCACTAATTCGTTTTCGTTTTTTTAATTTAATATATATATTTTTTTATCACAGAATGTTTGATTACAATGTTTGGCTTGTTCTACGTGTGCAAGATATGGTTCTTTTACACATATACATAGATCTATTTTTCTTTGGATCCTTTTTCCATGTAGGTTATGACACAATGTTGAGTAGTCTTTTCTTGGTATTCCGTAGGTCTTTGGTGATTATATATTTCACCTGTGTTTGTATATCTCTGTTAAACCCAAAATCCTAATGTATACAATCCTCACACCTTTCCATTGGTGAACCATAAGTTTGTTTAATGAATCTGTGATTGTCTTTCTCTGTGGAAATATTATTACTGGTGTCAGTTTTTAGGTAACTACTATAAGTATATCATAGGATATGTGTCTTTTGCTTTGTGACTTACTACAAGTTGCGTGATTACTTCTACTCTCATCTATGGTGCTGCAAATGGCATTGTGCCATTTTTTTCCTTGGCTAATATTCCACTTGTACATGTACCAGTTATTCTTTGTCCACTCATCTGTTGTTGGACTTTTTGGTTTCCTCCATGCCCTGGCTGTTGTAATACTGCTGCAATGCAGATTTGCCTGTCTGTGTGTTTCCAATTCTGTCTTCTTAGGTTATAGGTCCAGGAGTGGGCCTCCTGGATCATATCGTAGCTCAATGTTTACCTTGTAAAGGCACCTCCATTCTGTTCTCATTAGTGGCTCCTACCAGGTTAAGTCCCACTTGGCGATGTGGGTATGCAATTCTGCACAACCCCTTCAGCATTTATTGTTTGTAGTTTTGTTGCTGATGGTTCTTTGGACTGGTGTGAACTGATACCTCTTGTGTTTGGATTTGCATGTGTCTCATAATCCCTTGAAATTGAGCTTTCAGGCATGTCCTTGTTTTCTTCAAACTGTGAGTATAGCTTACCTCTTCAAATACTTTTCTTGAAGTATGTGTCACATTTTGAAATATTTTGGCCAATACCTCCCTCAAGACATTTTCAGGGCAGGTTTCATTTACAGCCCTCCAGTACTTGTGCATATGAAGTGACCATTAGCACAGGTTTTAAAGCTGCTGTTGCAGGTAATGATCAGAGGGAGGCAGCATTTCTGCGTTCCCCACTCTGGTAACTAGTGAAACAGACCTTCCTGCCAGTGGTGTTACTCGGTTATCAATTAGAGAGAAATGTGCCTGGATAAACCCCCCCAAAGCTGAAGTCTCCTTACTTATGTCTGTTTTTGAAATTGAATTTATATTTTTTATTGGAGTAATATTCCATTGTGTACATGGACCACTTCTTCTTTGTGCATTCCTCTGTTGATGGACATGTTCGTTGCTTCCAAGTGTTGGCTATGGTAAATATTGCTGGAGTGCAGGTTTGCCAGCCTGTGTCTTTTTGATTCTAAACTTCTCAGGCGATAGGCCCAGCAGTTGGTATGCTTGATTGAATGGTAACTCAATGTTTACCTTATCAAAGCACCTCCATTGTGCTTTCATCTGTGGCTCTTACCACGCCCCACTTAGAACCGGGGGTATGCATTTCTTCACAACCCCTTCAGCATTTATTGTTTGCAGAATTTTTGCTGTTGGCCATTCTGACAGGTGTGAGCTGATAGGTTTTTGTAATTTTTATTTGCATGTCTTTAATAATTCCTAATGTTCAGCATTTTTCAACGCCTGTTTTATTCTATTAAACAAAAACAGAAAAAACTCTGGGTAGAATAAACCTATAGAAATTGTCCTTTGGAAGGTTGCTCTTTTTGAATTTTT
>NW_021152025.1:0-2547 GCF_002837175.3 Physeter macrocephalus | reverse complement strand
CTCTGCGTCTGCAGCCTGGGGAAGGGACACCAGCTGCTCCCTCCGGTTACCCCCGCCCCTTTGGTATCTTTAGTATCTTCCTCTCCATGGACACCTCTCTGCCCTCAAAATGCCGAGGATTCAGCATCCCAAACATGACTGGATTTCCCCAAAGGGTAATATTCAAAGATATGTATAGGTCATTCACAAAATAAAAAATACAACCAACTAAGAAACATTTGAGAACATGTTGTAACTTACTAGTAGTCATAGAAATGCAAATTTAACCGTGAGATCACATAGGGTCTGCAATATGCATCAAGAGCTGTAAAATGTTCATACCATCTGTCTCATTACCCACATCTGTGATGAATCCTAACGAAACCCCCCAAATACTGGAAACACTTAATGCCCAACAGTTATCCACAGTATTCTTTTGTTAAAGACTTTTTGATTGTGAAAAATAACACACACAAAGTATATAGCAATAAATGTATAGCTTAATGAATTATTATAAAGAAGTACTCAATGTAAGCACCTAAGGTCACAAGATGGAACACCCCAGTGCCCCAGGAGTCTGTGTGTCCCTTAAAAATCACAAGGTCCCCCTCCCCAGAGATAAGCACTTGCTTTTCTCCTTAGTTTGACCACCTCAGTAGACATCCATGAACATGGTGGTTTATGCTGCCTGTTTTGGGGGTTCACATAAGTGAAGGCACAGAGTTGTTCTCTCCTCTCTGGTTTCTTTCACCCAACGTTACGGGATACTTTTTTTTCCTTTCTACTTTACCCTCTTCCTGTCCTCTTTTATTTTGCTGTTGTTCATTTTTTGAAAATTGAAGTATACTTGCTTTACAATACTGTATTTGTTTCAGGTGGACAGCAAAGTGATTGCATTATTTTTTTAAAGATTATATTCCATTATAGATTATTACAAGACATTGAATATAGTTCCCTGTGTTGTACAGTAAATCCTTGCTGCTTGTCTATTTTATGTGTAGTAGTTTGTATCCCTTTCCCTTTTGGTAATCATAAGTTTGTTTTCTATGTCTGCAAGTCTGTTTCTGTTTTGTGTAGAGATTCATTTGTATTGTTTTTTAAGATTCTAGATAGAAGTGGTATTATATAATATTTGTCATTCTCTGTCTTACTTCACTTCGTATGATATTCTCTAGGGTCCAGGAGCCTTTTTCTTGTGTCACCTGGAGCCAGGTGCATACATTTCTGCTGACCAGGTAGTTAAGTTATAGGGATTATGAGGGAGAACGTATATAAGCTCCTGTCACAGTGCCCTGCACATAGTAGGCATTTAATACTGTTTCATTCTTACCTTCCCTCTATGACACAGGCCCAGCTCCATTTCTAAGCAGGATTCTCCACACTTCCAACCCCAGTATTGATCTGCTTCCTATCCTGCTACCACCACTTTTTACCACCACCTGGAATCCAGATTCTGTCCCCCTGGCCACGAGGGACAGAGCAGTCTCAGCATATTATCGTCTGCTGTTCACACAGCTCCCTACTCCTGTGAGGGTTCTTAGGATTTTCTTCAACAATAAGACAGGCAGAGCCCACACCCCTCTATCTCCCACCCATCATTCTTCACTAAGACCCTTCACTGACAAGGCAGTGCTGCTTCACATTTCAGTAGATGGATCTTTACACAGGATATGGGAAGATTTAATCTGTATTTCGGAGGAGGATGACTACCCAGACCTTCTGACAGTTTCTCAAAGAAGTTGAGGCAAGAGAATGAAATCTGGAAAGGAGAGTCCAGATGAACGTGTGGGGTAGGAGGCAGGGAGGTGGGGAAGCAGGGAAGCTGCCTGGCTTGGAGAAGGGCAGTGGTGGGCAGGGCAGGCATCTGCAAGAACAGCTTTTAATCCCCCCCCCTCTTTCATTTCATCCCCCCTTTAAAAATCACCTTTGTGTCCCCACTGCACAGTTTCCAGTGTCTTGTGCCCTTTTGCAAGGTGAGTCTTTTGTGATTACCACCATTATATACTAGATCTCAGGAAGAATTCCTGAAAATTTGTATGGGTTAAGGGACAGGTTTTATCAGGGAAACTTACCAAGAGAAGTTGGCAAGAAGAGAAGAGGAAGTGACCCCGGCTCTCTCATCATCCCATGGAAATCAGTGGCTGGGCCTCAGTGATTTGCTGGACACACAGATTGGGGCTGTGCTCCAGAGGAAGGACCGTGCTCCCTTCTTACAGGGCAAGGGGTGAGAGCAGCCTGGACAGTGAGGGGACAGGCAGTAAGAGTTAGGTGCCAGCAATTTATTAGAGTTTTCTGGAAGTGCGGGCAGCCCAGCACCAGCGACTTGGGGGACATGGGACTTTTGTAAGCCCTCTGCCCCAGCGACAGAGCTAAGGACCTCATGGGATGTTGAGGGTGGGTGCAGACTTTCCCAAGAGAAGGAACCCCCAACACCAGTTGGGGTGGTGTCTAGGAAAACCAGAATGAGCTCCAGAATGTTCAGTTTTGTTCCTGGCTGAGAGGCCTGGGTGACAGGCAACCAGTGCTCACTGAATCCGTGGATGAAGTCCTGTGCTCAGGTTTGAGAGA
>NW_021152024.1:1796-2547 GCF_002837175.3 Physeter macrocephalus | reverse complement strand
TTCCGCGTGTGTGCATGCACGTGCAGAGATAGACCGCCACCTGGGATTTGTGCACTCACATGTGTGACTGTTTACTTTCTTACGGGCTTAGACGTGCACACCAGGTTTATACACGTATATCTTTTCGAGTAGACACCTTCATATTTGTGTTTTTGTATACAGCTGTGTGCGCGCTTCTTCGTTTCAACGCGCTTCGGTACAACCGTCCTCGGTCTGATGCACGTGTATGTACGTGCTTGTGCAGGTATATCTGCATACGTGTGTGTGCGCCAGGTGGAACATATCTACTCAGAGAGAGGGACAGCGACAGAGACGCGCGTGTATGTATGGGTGAAAGGAAATTCTTTATTCTATATATAAGGGCAGCAGTGCGTTTGTATGCGTGTACGCACGTATGGTACTCGAAGCCCATCTACGTGTACGATCATTTTCTCTCTGTCTGTGCATATATACGTATATATATGTATATACGTATAAGCGCGGATTCCCCTAGTGGGACGTAAGCAGGAGTCTTTTTGCACGACGAGGCTTCTTCCTTATTCCCCAACTCTCTCTTGATGCAGAGGTGTACGTAGAGATGAAAACGTCGTGTATGTGTTTTTGTGTACAGGCAAGTGCTGCAGAAACTTGATCGAGAGATAACTGCTGAAATTGTAAGTGGCTGTGATAATCTTTTGAACTTCGTGTAAGAGGGGAAGATCCACGTGGGGGCTCGCTTTTGCTTGCGATGCCTGCCATCTACTTGTGTGGC
>NW_021152024.1:0-300 GCF_002837175.3 Physeter macrocephalus | reverse complement strand
CGCAGCAGGAGCAGCCGCCAGACGACGTCTCTGTGACACCCCCAGCCTTTGGAGACACGGAGAGAAACAACCTCCCCTGGCTACTGCGGCAGCTGTGGCATATCCAGCGCTCGCTTCCTGAGCTGCTGCTGCAGCGCGGCGAATTCCACGCGCAGCTGGTGCTTACGCGAAAGGCCGGAGACGCGCAGCAGCAAGTCGTTGTCAGGCCTGAAGAAACCACTTTCAACAGCAGCAACAGCATACGCAGGGCCCTGGGGCCGGTCAGCGCCGCCGTCAACCAAGTCCTACTCGCTGGTAACG
>NW_021152023.1:2059-2547 GCF_002837175.3 Physeter macrocephalus | reverse complement strand
CAACGAGACGAAAAAATTGAAACTTCACGGCCTGCCGCGGTGTTCGGGCGTCCGCATGTACGCAGACCACCAGCGGCTGTTGCACACTCTGTATTCAGCAGCTACACAGAGATACACTGTGTGACATCTAGAAAATCTTCATTTTCTGACGAATACATTCCTCAGATGAGGAAAAAATGATCTCTCCCTCTCAGTACACACCACGCAGGGTGGATCCCTCACTTGCCTCCACACACTGCAGACAGAGAATGTGGAAAACTTTTTGCAGACCTCTGCGCGCGGTCACTGACGCAACGCACATGCAACCGCAACAGTATTAAAAAATATAAACTTATGCGTCTTTCCATGTGGGATCACGCTGGCATGTGCCAGACATGTATTTCCACGTTTATACACACCTGTCCGTGCTTTTGCAAGGGCTAGCTACATTTCTATATATATTCATATGTGTATAGAATGACAGCACACGCTCTTGTCTACCGCTGCAC
>NW_021152023.1:0-579 GCF_002837175.3 Physeter macrocephalus | reverse complement strand
TAGTCCGCGTTCCAGCGGTAACAGGCTTACTCCTACGAACATTAGTTCACCTCCATACGTACATATATGTACGTACGTGTAGACGTGTGCATATAGTTACCCGGATATGGAGTTACTGCCGCTCAAGGACCGCAAGAAGAAGCGGTCTGCTCATGTCAATTTAGCATTTAACAGAAGTAATTTTCTTTTCGTCTCAGATGCGCAGAAACGTCCCGCTGTATAGCGAGCGTAACGTGGCAGCTCATTCATGACGAAGGACGGTTATACACACATCTGTACACATACACACACGCTCAGGTGTATGTGAGTGTATATACATGTATATGTATACTTGTCAGTACGACATATATGCCTATATCGAATTGGACGTATGTATAAACAGGTACATATATACACATTGCAGTTGGCCGCAACATATAAGCGCCCGCACACCTCTACACTTGCACAATCATGAGAATATATAGTATAGCTTTTCAGGCCAGTAACGCAGGCACGCTTACACGTCATCCAATATATACGGGCAACAAAACATAAATGTTTCTGTAGAGTGAGAAGTCTTACGTACCCCACGTGAAGCAC
>NW_021152020.1:0-2548 GCF_002837175.3 Physeter macrocephalus | reverse complement strand
TATTCTTCTTTCTTAAGATCGTTTTAGTTATTCGTGGTCTTTTGTGTTTCCATATGAATTTTAGGATTATTTTTTCTAGTTCTATGAAAATTTCATTGGTATTTTGATAGGGATTGCACTGAAATTGTAGACTGTCTTAAATAGTATGGGCATTTTAACAATATAAGTTCTTCAAATCCATGAACATTGTGTATCCTTCCTCCTGCTTGTGTCTTTAATTTCTGTCATCAGCATCTTACATTTTTTTAAGTCTTTATATGGTCCTCTTTGGGTTGATCCTGTTTGTAACTCTCCCTGCTTGCTGGACTTGTATGTCTCTTTCCATTCCCAGGTTCAGGAAGTTTTCAGCTATTATGTCTTCAAATATGCTCTCTGCCCCTTTCTCCCTTCTGCTTCTGGGACCCCTATAATGCAAATGTTAGTACACTTGATGTTATCTCAGAGGTCTCTTAAATTGTTGCCATTTTTTTGTTCTTTTTCTGTTCAGATTCAGTAATTTCCAGTAATCTGTCTTCCAGCTTTGTGATCTGTTTGTGTCATCTGATCTACTATTGATTCCTTCTAGTGTATTTTATATTTCAGTAATTGTTTGTTCATCTCTTTGGTTTTTCCTTATATATGTTCTTAAACGCTTTTCTAAGAACTTTTAACTTCTCACTCTGTTCATCCAGTTTTTTCCCAAGCTCTTTGAACATCTTTATGATCATTACACCTTGAACTCTTTATTGGGTAGATATGTTATCTCCACTTTACTTCGTTCTAGCATTTTATCTTGTTCCTTTGTTTGGAACATGTTTCTTTGTTGCCTCATTTGGCCTAATTTGCTGTTTTTATTTCTATTTATTTGGTTGGTTTATTTGGTTGGTTGGTTATATTTCCCAACCTTGGAGATGTTGCTTTTCTAGAAGATGTTCTATATGTCCCAGCAGCACACTCCTCTCTGATCACCAGAGCTATGTGCTCTAGAGATGCCCCCTATGAGGGCTGCTTGGATCCTTCTTTAGTGATCAGCTGACTACTGTGGGTGGTCTGGTAGGCATGGCTGACCCCAGTTCTGTTGGTTGCCAGACCCTGTCTTATATAGAAGCTGCTAGCTGCTGGTGGGCAAGACCTGGTCAGATGGGGGCTAGCTACCAAGCCCCAAGTAGTCTCAGAGCTAGTGCTGGCTCACTGGTAGATGGAACAGGGTTTGAGGGTGGGTAGTTGCAGAGCCTGGGGTCCCAGATCTAGTGTCATCCTGCTGGTGGGTGGGGACAGTTCTTGATATAGCTGGCTGTGGGCTCAAATGTGTCTCAAAGCTGACATTGGCCTGCTGGTTGGTGGGGCTGGGAACCAGGGGGTCCTGGGACCGATGCCTTCATACTCATGGATAAGTCTATTCCCAGGGTTAGTGCCAGCTTGCTGGCATGTGGGACCAGATCCTGGGCCCTCTAATATACAGGGCTGGGTCTCAGGGTGGCTGTGGGCTCAGCAGGTCTTAAGGCAGTCAGCCTGCTCATGAGTGGCCCAGTGTCCCTGCCTGGCTTTCTACTTGTCCCTGAGGCATCTATGTACCGGTCGTTCAGGCTGGTGGGCGGGGCCAGGTTCCAAAACTAATAAGCTAGTGGGAGGATTCCAAAATGGCACTTTCCAATACCAGTGTCCTCATGGAGGAATGAGCTTCCAAAACTGGGTATTGCTGGTGTCTGTGTCCCCAGGGTCAGCTCCACTCACCTCCTACCTCTCCAGGAGGTGCTCCAAGATTAGTAGGTGAATATGACCCAGGCTCCTGTCAAATTACTGCTTCTGTCATAGGTCACAGAGCTTGTGAAATTTTCTGTGTGCTCTCTAAGAGTGGAGTTTCTATTTCCCACAGCCGTCTGGCTCTCCTGAAAGTTAGCGCTGCTGGTTTTCAAAGCCAATTGTTCTGGAGGCTCTTGCTGGTACAGAAACCCCAGACAGGAGAGCAGCTTGATGTGGGGTTCAGACCCCTTGCTTCTTAGGGAAAAACTCTGCAATCATAATTATCCTCCTATTTGTGGGTCACCAACCTGGGAGTATAAGTCTTGACTCTACTGTGACTTCACCCCTCCTACTCATCTCATTGTGGTTCCTTCTTTATAGCTTTTGTTATAGAAGATCTTTGCTGCTAGTCTTCTGATCTTTATCGTCAATAGTTGCTCTGTAAATACTTATAATTTTGGTGTGCCCGTGGGAGGAGGTGAGCTCAGGGTCTTCCTTCTCCACCATCTTGGCAACTCCTGTCCCCTGTTATGTGGCTTTTCTCTTGAGTATGGTTAGCTTTTTTTTAACCACATCCTATAGATATTTCAGACTCTACTCCATCTTTTCATTATTTTTCTTGTAATGCTTTGATTTAAGTGTTTTATGTTGATCTCTAATTGAATTCCTTGATCCAACTCTAGACTTGTTCCAGTCTGCTATTAAATCCACCCAATGTTTTCTTAATTTCACATATTATTATTTGCTCCTTAAGAATGAATATCTGACTATTTTTCTAGATTCTACGTCTTCATTGAAATATTACTTTTTTAAAAAATAAATTTTA
>NW_021152019.1:0-2548 GCF_002837175.3 Physeter macrocephalus | reverse complement strand
GTACACCGTGTAGAGCACAACAGGTTTCTGTAGTTGAAGACGTAGTGTTTTGGTGTAAAAAGCGGTTTCCGTTAGTGTCATAGCTAGCCTCACGAGAACGTATATTTGGCTCAATTTGTTTTAAATGTGTCAGTCAAACAAGGGGAGGACTACGAGAAAATCTGCTGGCGTAACTAAAACGGACCTACTGGAATGCACACGAATATAGAACTTTTAAAAAAGCTGTTACGCTTGCCCTCCCTACGCAGGCAGAGTAGTCGTCTCAAGGCTTCTGCAAGATCCTCGGGAGACATATAATCCTACACAACTGTATGGGTTTTAACATGCTGATGGATGCAAGCCAGAACGTGGGCCGTATTTTGGCGATACGACTGGACAATCAAGCTCACCCGCTAATTAATTGCTCATGCACGCAACTGACTGTACAATGCAGCGTAGCAATATGGAAGCGACGCTACACGATACCTCAGTATATATAAGTATACTTTATTTGTGGGCCCATACATATCATCCCTTGAACAAGCAACCGGCGGCAGGTCGAATGCCTTCAGTGCGTTAGATGCAGAATCCTTTGCTACTGGCGTTCACGAAGGACTTGCCGCGCCTTGATTCCTTCCTCATATTAGAAGCTCCTAGCTTGTATCGTCTTGTGCAGCCGAGCGGACGCTTGCGAGATTATCACATTGCAAACCGTATTTGCGTATAACACTGAAGGCATCATTATGCTGGGATGCCGCCCCTTGAAACTTCTGCTGTTCCATGTTTGGGACTGCAGGCCAGCATCCGTACTAGTTCATGTCCCATATCTGTGAAACGTGTGGACGCCTTCGGAGAAGTTTCCTTACTGTTTAGAGCAGCCCCCCCTGTTGCACAGCTGTTTCTTGTGTGCTCATCCAAGCATGAGTAAAACAGGTGGCCGTGGTTAACATGCATTATGCCCTACCAGATCTCCTACGACCGTACACCCCTATTAGTTAAATTTTTACAATCTCTGCTAGAAGTGCTACTTGAATGATGGATGAAGCCCACCTTCAATCAAGTCCACGCGCCAGGCGCAGCGGTGCTTCAAAGCAGAACTACATCTCGTACTCTCCACCGCAGGCTGCATCTAGCCCGTAATTTTCCACCTGTCTTTCATTTTTTCCCCCTGCAACAAACGGAGGCAAGACGCCCTGCAACACGGAATGCGCAGTAAACTGCCATGCAGATACTCCTTCGTTTACATGGACAGATCAGTGTATCACTGGCTGCACGAATACCGACCAGAGAACGTCGCGTATACACAACTGGAGTAAGTATAGATGTGTATATCTTTCCCATGGTACTGTACAGACTAGTAACGTGACCATACGCCTGCATGTCCACATCGACTCCCGCGGCTCCCTCGTGATGCAGTAATTGCCAAAGGAAAACTAATACCAAGGTATGTACATGCACACAGCCACACGTTATGCAGTAGTACAGAAGTTCGCCCCTGCACTGAAACGAGTTGCCAAGTCGCGCGTCCTTTTGTTCACCATAACGTTGCGTCGCTTTCTAGGCAGTTTTGGTAACCTTACACAGTAAGGAAGCAATAATAATATCTACGCTCTCTAACACATCTTATAAAGCGTCACGTCGACTGTAGCCTTCCCGTGCGTTGTCACGAGTTGAAAAGACATACAGCGCACGCCTTCGGGCTGTAGCCTGCCCCTGCATTGCCATGAATTACAATGATACACAGTGCACGACGCCGGGCGAAGAACATCACTGTGTTCCTCCAGAAACATTGCGGGCACTTTTGCCGAGTGTTCCTTCCCCGTGTACGGTGTTAGTGAAGGGAAAGAGTTTTAGTGCATTCGTCATGGTACGGCAGGAGGACATAGCTAGATGTGTCTGTGGCAATCACTAGTGAAGTGGATGAAAGACATGCCACAGTGGTTGCAGAGCACACTGACAATTGATGCCAGGTCTTAACGTACACAGTAGCGAATATATATGTGTATCTATGTGTATAGGTCTGTGCCCTAGTACCGTGTAGCTATGCTCGTTTGAGGATACGCAGTGATGGTTCACCGTTAATTCGTGAAATGTTTTTGCGCCAACGGAGTGCGTACCAGATTTTCATACAGCACATTTGCATAGCCAACCACTGCAACGATGCATCTTTCGCTCGTGACACCCTAAAATTTCTACAACCGACACACATCACAGGTGACACACGAAGTTGTTACGGACATAACATATATGAGAATGATACGTATGTTCGAGCGCTGCACAAACCAGACACTGGAACGCACGACGGATGCTGCGCAATCCGAGAATATTACAAGACCAGGGAACCCCAGCCGATGCGCCTTCTCAACTTGCTGTCAACGATGTGAACACACATTACTGCATGCATGGCACACCCTTCGATTTGTGAATGAGCATCTATATATACATATACGCGTACATGCATTTACATACGTGTGTTACCGGCAGTAGACACCACAAGTCATACCGCACACATGTTTGGTGAAGTGCAGCTCCTAACGAGTACCTGACAACAGTTCTTTCAGAAATAAAT
>NW_021152018.1:0-2548 GCF_002837175.3 Physeter macrocephalus | reverse complement strand
AACTCAGATCACGTGAGATATTAATCGATGAACAAAGAGACTATTAATAGAAGTTATACCATTGAAATGTCATGATCCAGCATCAAAGTCATAAACCACATTGCCGATATGAACTCCAGAATACAATTATACTGTTATCCCTAGTAAAACTTGTTCCGTTGATCAGTGTTTGAGAAGAAAAGGTGATAAAGCATTTTGACTAGCTGGTCTAAATTGTAATCACTCAGAGGTCGTTTTATTCTCCAAAAAAAAAATAGCGCACGGGCTCAAGGCACACCAACTTCAGTAGTTGTGGGGCGCAGGCTCAGTAGTTGTGGCCCACTGGCTTAGTTGCTCCGTGGCACGTGGGATCTTCCCGGACCAGGGATCGAACCCTTGTCCCCTGAATTGGCAGGTGAATTCTTAACCACTGTATCACCAGATGTCTGGCTCAGCCTCCAGCTATGGCTTATAATATCACTATGGTTAATAGTATATTTAGGTTGATGTATGGTGACATGTGATATAAAACTGATAAGGGTGCAATTTTATCATGTTGTTAGCATCAGGTCTGCTGTTCATGGGACGCCTTTTGTGACTTGAGGCACTCAGAAGTGAAATGGGGAAAATCCTACTTTTGTGACAAGGGCGATTGTCATGAGGGTGGTTGCTGCTGGATTAAAGATTTTTGTTATTCATTGTGTTCCTTGACCAGAGTATATTAGATTAATGATAATAGCCATTATAAGTAGTATTGGTGTGGTGGATTGTTTTAGGAAATATTTGTTGGATGCTTCTGTAGCTTATGGGTTCGTGTTTTTTATTAGAATGGGATTACCATTAACCAGTGTGAGCTTCTTATACAATTATATTTCCTGAGATAATGGTCAGTAGAATGAGAGTAAAAACAATGAGTGTTTATTAGTACAGGAAGGATATACGACAACATTTTGGGGGTATGGGCCTGAAGCTTACTTAGAGAACCTTAGTATATAGCATGTGGTGTAATGTGGTAACATGGAGAATGTAAAATTCTTAGGAAGAATTCAATTCCAGGAATAAGAGCATTGAAACCTCTGATTTACTCTATCAAAGTAACTCTTTTGTCAGATATATTTCTTAAGTTTGTGGTGGGTTGCCTGGTATGATGACAGGTAGTGAAACTTCTCATATACATTGGGCTAATGTTAGTATTAAAAAAAATTATAAGAGATATATATGTTGATCATGTCAAAATTGTGGGTAGGATGTTCAAATTCATAGAAAGGAGATTGTTAGAGGTGTTTTAATGATGACTTGGGCTGTATATAATTCTGGCACCTAGGGATTGTCGAATGCTCCTTAAAATGGATTGTTGTGGAAATGTTTATTATACGGAAATTGACATATTCTCTAGGAAGGACGGGGTGAATGGGCCTGCTAGATTTTCTACATTGAAGACAATTACAGGTTTTGATTCTACTTCTGTTAAATCAAGTGGGGCTTCATTGGATTTCTGCTACTGCGGAGATAATAAAATTCTGGGTAGGGGTCAGGAGAAAATTAGTCATAGGTGTTCTTGTGTAATAATTACTGTTGATCGTGTAAATGATCCATTTATCAGTAAGACTGAGAATAGAATAACTGTTACATTACTTCATATGAGATTGTCTATGCTACTGTCCCTAGAGCTCCAGTGTGTGAGTATATTGTATGTGAAGCTCATCCAGAACTGAGGATGGAATAAATGGCTAGGTGTGATATGGCTAATATAAATAATATGCCTACATTTATATTAATTAGTGGATAAGATATGGGATGAGGAATTCATGTTGTGAGAGCCAGGGTTAAGGCTAGCATTGGGGCAATAATATATAAATTGATGATGTTGATGGACATAGTGGTTCTTTAATAAGTAATTTGAATGCCTCAGCAATGGGTTGTAATAATCCATGGGGGCTGATGATTTTTGACCCTTTCTGGATTTGTATATAGCCTAGGATTTTCCATTTAGTTAATATGAGGAATGCTATGGTGAATTAAATTGGGTAATTTGTGAAAAACTGTTGATTATAAACATATTCTTAGGAAGAGGACTTGAACCAGTGCAGATAAAGTTTTCAGTTTTACATAATTACTGGGCTCTGCCACTGTAACAAACCCTTTTCTACAGTAGGGTATGTATAAATTAATTGAATGTAGATTATATCATCCTTTAGTTTCAAGATATTTTGTACAGTAAGCCGTATTGCTCTTGTCCTTTCATACTGGAAGAAATCTGCAATAGACAGGAACCAACCAGGATGACTCCAGTCTGAACTCAGATCACGTGAGATATTAATCGATGAACAAAGAGACTATTCATAGCAGTTATACCATTGAAATGTCATGATCCAGCATCAAAGTCATAAACCATATTGCCGATATGAACTCCAGAATACAATTATACTGTTATCCCTAGTAAAACTTGTTCCGTTGATCAGTGTTTGAGAAGAAAAGGTGATAAAGCATTTTGACTAGCTGGTCTAAATTGTAATCAGTCAGAGGTCGTTTTATTCTCCAAAAAAAAAATAGCGCACGGGCTCAAGGC
>NW_021152017.1:0-2548 GCF_002837175.3 Physeter macrocephalus | reverse complement strand
GAAACTAACACACTATTATAAAGCAATTATACTCCAATAAAGATGTTAAATAAATAAATAAGTAGGGAAGCAGAGTCAGACACTCCATAGAAAGGTAAAATAAATTTGCCAATAGTTTCAAAACTCTAAATGTCCTACTAGGCAATAAATGGTAACCCAATTGTTGCTCTGCTTTATGGGTAGGAATTACTTGCTTTGCCCCCAACACTAATCTGCAATGCTGTCAGTTAATATCTATTTTTACAAGGTTGTGAAAATCCCTAATTAATAGGAAATAGGAAGTTTAACAAAGTTATACCCCCCTGAAAAATTAGATCATCCCCAGGAGAGGTGGGCCTGCAATTGCACTGAAAAAAATAGTAATGCTATCCTAGTTAGCTTCACAGCCATAACAAAATGCCATAGGCTGAGTAGTTTAAACTACAGAAATTTATTCCTTAGAGTTCTAGAGGCTAGAAGTCCAAGGTCAAAGTGCCAGCAAAGGTCGGTTTCATTCTGAAGCCTCTTCTCTTAACTTGATTTGACTTGCAGGCCAGCCATCACTGAGCCCTTTCTGTGCACTCAGTGAGAGAAAGAGGGAGCAAGCTCCCAGTACCTCTTCTTAGAAAGGCATTAATCCCATCATGAGAGCCCCACCCTCATGATCTCCTCTAACCCTAATTACCTCACAAAGGCCCTATCTCCAAATACCATCACATTGGGAGTTAAAGCTTCAACATACAAACTGGGGGTGGGGGGTGAACATTCTGTTCCTAACAAATGCCTTTTGTCTATTTCCAGGTTTTCACATGATTTTCTTAACTCTGAACGCTTCAGCGTGATAAGTGGAAAATATGATCTGCTCTGCTTCAAAGACAAGGAAATTAAGATTCTGGAGACAGTTTTGAGGAAGGATGCTCTGAACAAATATGGGAGAATTAAGTACAATGTGAGAGAATCAAGGTCAGAGATGTTAAGAAAAAAAATAGCAAAGACGAGATAAAGGTTTTTTTTTCACACGTACAAAAGCTGACGTAATTTTTCATCAGCAAACCCTCACTAGAAGAAATATTAAAGAAAGTCCTTCAGGCAGAAGAAAAATGATACCAGATGGAAATGTATAAATATGAATCTACACAAAAGAATGAAGAGTTCAGATATGGTAACTACATGGGTATATATAAGATGTATTTTATTATTGTCTCCTTAAATGATAATTGACTATAAAAACAAAAATAATAACAATGTAGTGTGAAGTTTATAATACATGTGAAAGTAACATATAATATTATAATAACACAAAGGTTAGGAGGGGAAAAGAATTATAGTATTTTGAGATCCTAATACTATATGTAAAGTGGTATAATATCACTTGAAGGTAAACTTTAATAGCTTAAAATATATACTATAAATGCTAATGAAACCTGGATCATAAGTTCAGGCTCAGAATTTTGGGAGAAAATAAGGATTTCACTAAATAGAGGAAAATTGGTTAGCACATCCTGAGAAGGTACCAGTATAAATACAGAGCCTTAGTCCTATTTTATTCAACAAACATGTATTAAACACCAACTGCATGAAGGGCATTTTTCCAAGTACTAAAAAGGACAAAAAGACAGTCCTTGTTTTAGTTGAGTTAAGGAAACTGTTTGCACTGACTGAAAACACACACACACACAAGGCAGCATAATATATGTGCTATAATATAGAGGGAAGAAAATGCTATTGAATAGGGTCAATACACCTAGAGGGACCAGGTAGAAAACTTAAACCAGGGAAGCAGGTGAGCTTGGTGAAATACAGTCACAAGTAGTGGGATTGTTGCAACCTGCAGAGCACATATCTTTCTCAAAGCAGACTGTGCTATTCAACTTTAGCCGATGGTTGCTATGAAGCAGCAAACTCTGACTTGACATGATCCTGCCCCATCTACATTTCCTACACCATCTCCCACTATTGTTGCCTCCATTTCACACTGCTCCAGTGTGGAAGATTTTCTTTCTTTCTCTAATTGTACCATCAAAGGTCTTGTTGTTCCGTCTTCCAAGAATGCTGTTCATCCTGACCTCTGATATCGATATGACTCACTCGCTCACTGCCTTCTTATCTCTGCCCAATGATGCCTGCTCTAATCACCCTATATAACATAGAACCCCTCACTCTTATCCAGTAATGTGCTGGTAAAAGTTTAACTATTATTTCTCTGGGAAAAAAAGTCCTGATTTCTAGCATTTGTTCATTTCCATGCTATAAATACCCCCATCATGGCCAATTTCAGTCTGCCAACATGACATCACTGAGTGCTGACTTGGGAAGACATGCGCACAATGGGCTCTTGAGAGCCCACGTGAGTGGCTCCAGCACATTTCTATACTTGGCACTCCCTTCCCCTTTAACCTGCTTTATTTTACCCTCTAGCACTTATCTGACATATTAAATATTTGCTTGTTTATTTATTTCTGGTCTGTTTGCTCACATACAGACCAGAATGCAAGCTCTATGAGGAGAGGAATTTTGTTTTCTTCACTCACATATCTTCAGAGCCTAAAATTACTCATAGTATAAAGTA
>NW_021152016.1:0-2549 GCF_002837175.3 Physeter macrocephalus | reverse complement strand
ATACCATTACCAAGTGGGATTTATTCCATATATGCAAGGCTAGTTCAATATTAAAAAAAGACATCAAGGTAATTCACCATATAAACAGGCTAAAGAAGAAAAATCAATGATGTTATCAGTTGACACAGGAGAAGCACTTGACAAAATCCAACCTCATTCCAAATAGCCAGGGGTCCTTACCTTGGGATCTGGTAGCGTTGACTCTGCTCTCAGGCAGCTGTTCCCATCCTTGATATACTCCCTATTGGGCTGCACCCCACAGGCCTGCAAGCCTTGTAGTTGCCCAGCCTCAAAACTGAAGAAAGAGCCTGGAGATGGTGACAGAGACATCAATGGCTTATTGGATAGGGGATCTTACACCCACCTCTGAAGCAAAAGGTCCTGGAGCAACACCCCACTGCAGACCGCAGACAGGACATGGCAGCGGTCTTCGCTAGTCTGGGAGGTGGGTGGGGGAAAGCTACCATTTATAGGAGGAATAGATGTCGTCAGTTGGCTCATCAGTTACCAGGGAAACCAACAGCTGGGGCACGTCCCTAAAAGCCCCTCAGATTAACAACCCTCACGACCATCATGAAGGCAGATGTCTCCCTTTAGTAAACTAGCAGGTGGAGTCGTTCTGGCCTAAGGATTAGAACAGTCACCAGCTGGGGCAGGAGGCAAGAACGTTCATAGGAGTAGGGTATAGGGCAAGCAGGCACTGGGTGAGCAGGAGATGTACAGAGAGCAAGAGAACAGCCGTCCTTAGTGGCCTGACCATACACTACATAGAAAAATTCATTTCATATCCATTTTGTAAAGGACTCAGATTTTAAAAGAAATACATGGATGGAAATGCTATAAGTCAAACACAGATATATTGTATCATAATTTTCCAAGTCACATAGTAGAAATGTGATTTTTTTTTCACATAAATAGTACTTTTTCTAAATAAATAACGTAGTTGGAAGGTTCATAATTACTCCTACAGTATACACTTTACTGGACTAAGCTGATAAACACCATAACGTTTCTGTTCCCAAGATCCACCATTATACATTAACATTTTAATGGACACACTCATTATATAGCCAGGATAGCAATTTCCAGATCTAGTGCTAATGTACTTCCTGGCTAAAGCTGAAACTCTTAAGAGCAATTAACTAATTCATGAATTAATATTGTTTAGACATCAGCCTTTAGAACTAAATGGGATAATGTATGTTAAACCCTTAGCACATTTCCTGCCATAGGGTTAGTACTAATAAATGATACCATTAATATCAGTATTATAAACGAATGATGTCATGAGGTTTTCTACAATGATTACTGCTACTTGTAAAAAAAAAAATTTTTTTTAATGTAAAGCACTTTTGAGCTATGGATAAATTTCTCAAATCCGTGGTCTTATATAATGCAAACGCTTTCATGCTCTCACAAGGCCAATCACTACTCTATCAATCCAAAGTTCAATTAAACCAGTTACTAACAGTTTTTCCCTGTAGTCACCTTCAGCCATCTACATGCTATATATGCATGTCAGTAAAAACAAATGCTACCAGCTAGTGTTTTACTTAAAGCCCTTGCTTTAGAAAGCTGTGTCAGTTGGGTACTTGGGAAGCAGACACTGAGACAAAGTTAGGAGGGCAGAAGGTTTATTGAGGGGTAATGAGAACAAAGTTTAGAGATGAATTGAGGAGGAAACACTATTGGGTAGGGAGAGCCTTAGACCATGATGCAGGACTGACAGTCTTGGCTACCATAATGGGGAGCTCAGGAGCAAAGCTTGCCCATGAGGACCCCCACCTAGGGCAGAAATGGCCGGTACACTCACCATGCCCAGCCATTGGCTGGGGTCTACCCTGGAAGAGTGGCCTTGGCTTGAAGGCTGAAGCAGAGCCTGAGGTGCCAACAGATGGAGATTGTTGGCTAATTGCACTTTTTATAGCTGATGAAAGAAGCTTTTACATATTGAGGTATGGAGAAGTCATTCTGACTTATACACGAGTTGGCTTGAATTTTATGCTAACTAAAACAGCTTGTTTGTGGCCTATGAAACATACATTGTACATCTACTTTATTAAAGAAAAAGGTGCATTGACCAGAAGAGAAGAATGTCCATGCTAAAAATAAAGATTAAATGCCTCCCTTCCTGGGACGCCAATGCTGGTACTCCTTCAGTAATAAGACTCCCCTCCCAGGTGCTAAGGCCACACTGACTCGCCGTGCACGTGCTCATCGGTTTTTTTTAAACCTTGAAGGAATGTACCCTCACTCCTTTGATGTTCTTTGTTCTGACAGATATAAAACTGTGCTGAAAACCATGCTTCTCCGGAGCAGTTCTTCAGAGTTATCTAAGAGGCTGTCTCCTGGGCTACAGTCCTCAGTTTGGCTCAAAACTCTTTTCTATTCCTATTACAGATTGTTTATTGATTATTTTCATCGACGCAGCTAAATGGTAAGTTCTTTTTTGAAAGGAGAGCTGACCAGCACACCCCCATAACTTCCTCAGAAGAAATGCTGTAGAAGACGTATAGAAGTAAAATTCCTACTTGAACTATTTTTTTTTT
>NW_021152015.1:2327-2549 GCF_002837175.3 Physeter macrocephalus | reverse complement strand
CTCCGTACACTTCTCCAGAGTGGCTGTCGGCAATTGACATCCTGCCCATTAGCGTAACAAGGCTCCGTGTCCTCCAGGGCCTGTCCTGCATTTCTGGCTTTTGCACTTTTTGGGGATGGCCCTTTTGCCCGCAGGGAAGTGAGACTTCTTTGCAGCGCCGATTTGCGTTGCCGGCTTGCCTGGTGGGCCAAAAAGGGCGTATGCGTTTCTTCCTGAATATAT
>NW_021152015.1:0-1559 GCF_002837175.3 Physeter macrocephalus | reverse complement strand
GTCTTACTAGTCACATATACGCTTCTGCGGTGGAGAGGGGGTGCTGGGTCCAGTCCTTTGAACAAGGGGCAGGTTTTGTCCTTTACATGTTTGCTGTGTGGAGCGGTATCTGTGCTCATTTCTAACTCTTGTTGGATGCATCACCCCCCCTCACCTTTCCCCCGCAGCGGGCCTAAGTGTGTTTTCTACGTGTGTGGCTGTGTTCTGGCTTGTAAATCAGTTCGGGTGTAGCCACGTTTGCATTCCCTCTCTAAGTGATAGCTTCGGATAAGTTTCTTTTTCTGTGTGGCTTATTTCACTTCGAGTCACCGTCCCGAATTCCCCTGGTTATGCTGCTCCCTGCCTTAGGACTTTGATTTCCTGGCTGAGTGATAGTCCATTGTACTTAAGTACCACCACTTCTGCATCCATTTTTCTTTTCCCTGGGATATCGAAGGTGTACTGAAGTCGAGGTGTCTGTAAACAGAGCAGCCCTAAGCTTTGGGGTGCCTGTGTCTTGTAGATTTGTAGTCTTCCCAAGATACATGCCCGTGAGTGGCGGTGCCCTATGCTCTGGAGCGGTTTTTGAGATATTTTAGGAAACTCCGTACACTTCTCCCGAGTGGCTGTCGGCAATTGACATTCTGCCCATCAGCGTAACAAGGCTCCGTGTCCTCCAGGGCCTGTCCTGCATTTCTGGCTTTTGCACTTTTTGGGGATGGCCCTTTTGCCCGCAGGGAAGTGGGACTTCTTTGCAGCGCCGATTTGCGTTGCCGGTTTGCCTGGTTGGCCAAAAAGGGCGTATGGGTTTTTTCCTGAATATATTCAGGAAGGGCATTTGAACACCAGGCAGAATTGCACGAAACTGATTTCACGAGGTGGGTGGGAATCGCCTTGAAAGCACAGGAAAAGCGGCAGACTGTCGAGCAAGATGCAGTTGGCCAAAAGGGCGTATGCGTTTTTTCCTGGATATATTCTGGAGAAAACGCATACGCCCTTTTTGGCCAACTGCATCTTGCTCGACCTTCTGCTGCTTTTCCTGTGCTTTCAAGGCGATTTCCACCTACCTCTTGAAATCAGTTTCGTGCAATTCTGCCTGGTGTTCACATGCCCTTCGTTGCCTTACCTCAATGTATTTCGGGACGGTCGTTGTCATTTAGCAGTCTGGAGGTGTGTGAATTGCAGTGGCTCTGGGCTCCATTTGTCCACTGGCTTCCTTGTGAGCTGGCCGCGCAGCCCCAAGATGGCTTCAGGCCCTATTCTGCTTCCGGGGCGGCCGGCTGAGCCTTTGGTTAATTCTTCTTCCGGATGGGAAATTAGAGTGAAATGTGCCTGTCCAAACACGTCCAGCTGGTCTCCCTTCCCGTTCCTCCTCGGAAGAAATGGCAAAGTGTGCGAAAGAGGAAGTTAAAAGTGCTGATTCTCCAAGTGGGGAGATTGTCAGTCAAGCGGCTGGAAGGGCAAAGCCGAGCAGCAGGAGAGACAAAATGAGGCGCGAGTTCGAAACCTTTCCCGATCAAACGGTGGACAGTCCTCGGGGTTGCCCATGTGTCCTTGAGCTGTAGGAAGATTCCCCTGAG
>NW_021152014.1:0-2549 GCF_002837175.3 Physeter macrocephalus | reverse complement strand
GCGTGCACTTCACAGATCTGTATGACAATCCCACGCGTATTCTTGCTACAGATTCTTCGAGATCGAAGTGGGTAACATCTCTATTGAGTTGGCTTTTGTCAAGAGGAGCGCTCGCACGTGATCTGTCAACGCTGACTACCACTGGGGGAAATACATAGAGACGCAAATTTAGGGAAAACGAGGTCTTGAGCTACTCGTGTATGAACACGTTCAAGAGTGATTTTTTAGTTTCAGTAGCGCATGTTACATAGCGGCAGTTGTGCTGTTGCCTGCTGCAGGGAGGCCGAGGTCATTGGGAACGTGATGATGCACCTGCAGAAGCATCTGGGCACACCCAACTTGCGTGCGATCTTCGAGCACGTTAAAAACATTGGCCTCGCCTGCGACAAATTTGATGCGAGCTAACGCAGAACTTGATGGGAGACCGTTTTCCGTGCGGAAAGCTCTGAGTTCAAACCGCAACACTGGTGCACTCACTTTGACGAAGTTAAAAAGGCGCTTCAGGGGTCTGATTACTACTAATAACCAGGACAGGTTAAATTACAATCAGCTTGTGGTGTAGCAAAGTGTATGTCTCGCGCTTGCCAGTGGTGCCTAAACCACCCACTTCCCGGTCTCAGTACTACGTCCTGTAGCAGTAGGATTTGGTTTCCCCACACAAATATTTCGAAAAGATAGCTTGGCAACCTTCGTGGAAAGAACAACCAAAGGCGCTGAGGAACTGGAGCGTTTCCTGCCCAGCAAAAAGTAGGTGCACGGTGACGTCTGAGAATGGCTCTTCTGCTTCTTAAATGCGGTGTGCGACTATGGTTGCACACGAATACGTTCGTGCCATTTCTGTGAACAAATTAAGCCGTCAGTACACTGCACTGGCTTGTGTGTACATGTATAAACGTCCACGCATTAGCGTCGTATATAATTTTTTTGACAGCGGTGGCTGACGCATATGAGCGCCTGTATACGTGTACATATTTTATAACATGTGTATGTATAGATTTGCATGCGCACACGAGGGTACACACCTCTGTGTGTCCCCCTGAGAGTATGACAGCCGCCGCCTTCTGCATGCGGCGCCAGTACTCGGGCTGTATGAGACGTCGATTCTCGGCTGCAAGCTGATAATACTATGCAGTATTTTGCAGTAAAACATTGGTGGCGGATGGGTTCCTCATGTGGCAACTGCTTGCGGACTATAAACTCTCCTCAGAAATAATGGTACGTGACCTTCGTTTGATGAACGCTTTTGAGCTAAAAACCTACGCGAGGACACGTTTGAAAAGTGATGTCCGCACTGCCTCGAGGTAGCATTCGAGTGTTCCGTAGATCACGTTTGTGTGTGGCAAGCTTGGCAAATTAAATACTTTGCGTTTGTACGCTTGCTGCACATACGTAGGTACCGTGGCAGACAATCTTGTAGTGACACATCCCACAAATCTGCTAAACACTGCCTCGCCAAACGCCGTGCGCAGCACTCAGATACGTAGAAATTGGCGACGCGCCAACGTCTGTACTTGCGCTTTTATCTACGTGCCTAAGGTGAAAATTGCATTATTATCTATGGGTAGGAATACACTTGTGTATCTAGTGGTACGTGCTTGTACGTTTATACACGAAAGTAGACACAACGCGAGCTGTGGTGCACTACGTACACGCAGTTGCACTTTTGCGTGTTGACAGTTCGTTGAGCTGCACAGTTGCGTGTCATTGGCCTGACCGTATTCCCGCACTGCAACAGCATCAATGCAAGCCCAAGAAGCAAGTGACAGTTGTCGAAAAGCTAGGTAAGAGGTAAAGGATTTCGCTCGTGCTGTATTAGAGAAGAAGTTGTCGGCGCTGGGAAGGTGGGCGTATCCTTCTTCCACATGGCACTCGACGCAGCAACCCCGGGACAATTTACGAAACTGGACGCATTACGTACACATAAACAGGGACCTGAATGGACATGGACTAGACGCCTATGTATTGGTATCGTTGTACGTAGCGACAGTTACACAACGTAGGCGTTCCCCACTGTGCCATAACGTGGCCTTGTTCCGCAAGGTGGGTGTCCACCCTTCAAAAATGTGATTGAGCGTGAGGGCGTTTCAGACAATAGGAGAGCAGCCGAGGGGCGACAGGAGGGCGCGTAGGCCTACTGCCTACGGCATCCCTTGAGCGTGCAAATAGTGTAGGATATTAAAGATGAATCTGCACGCGGCACAAACATGGTACGGGTACGTTATATGAGATAGGTTTGTGGGTGGGCGAGTCTCTTGATGCTCAAGCTGTCGGCCAGCAAATAATTCCCAGGATATTTCACCTAGAGGCAAGATTTGCTTGTTAAAGGTGGGAGGTAAAAAAACGACATGCGCGGTTTACTAGTCGCAGATGGAACTGCGTGACCGCCACATTCGACACGAACATGTACATATGATTGTATGCATAACTAGAGAGTCAGACACAAAGAGACCTACTGCGTCCTTTAGTCAGTTATTTCGGAGCATGGGTATACATAGACACATCTGCACATGCACGAGCATACATACAATCGTATGCCGTGAAAAGCACAC
>NW_021152013.1:2317-2549 GCF_002837175.3 Physeter macrocephalus | reverse complement strand
GCCGGGGACTCTCAGGGCCTTGGCAGATGTCTCTCCCGGCAGATACCCTGGCGAAAGTGGGGAAACATTTGGGGGATTACAGGTGGGAGAGAGTCACAGTCTCGTTTATGCTTCAGAAAGACCACGTTGGGGTGGGATGTGAGACGCACCGTGGGGCAGGGAGCTTTGCCAGGGCCTGATGGAGGAACCAGGCACAAGATCGGGCTTGGGCCAGGGCTGTGGGCGTAGAGGG
>NW_021152013.1:0-401 GCF_002837175.3 Physeter macrocephalus | reverse complement strand
TCCACCCCCAGGGCCTGGATTCAGAGGCCCAGGAACCCCCATCCTGGCTCCACCCCCAGGGCCTGGATTCAGAGGCCCAGGAACCCCCAACCTGGCTCCTCCCCCAGGGCCTGGATTCATAGGCCCGGGAACCCCCATCCTGGCTCCACCCTCAGGGCCTGGATTCAGGGGCCCAGGAGCCCCCAACCTGGTCCACCCCCAGGGCCTGGATTCAGAGGCCCAGGAATCCCCATCCTGGCTCCACCCCCAGGGCCTGGACCCAGAGGCCCAGGAGCCCCCAACCTGGCTCCACCCCCAGGGCCTGGATTCAGAGGCCCAGGAGCCCCCAACCTGGCTCCACCCCCAGGGCCTCGATTCAGAGGCCCAGGAACCCCCAACCTGGCTCCACCCCCAGGGCCTAG
>NW_021152012.1:0-2549 GCF_002837175.3 Physeter macrocephalus | reverse complement strand
CAGTTGCGGAGAGGTCGCTGAAGGAATATTCAGACACATACACACGTTTGTGGTATGGTAGTGCATAGCTGTGTGAATCCCATTGTGCAGCAGTACGCAGGTACTCATCACTCTATGGTAGAGTTCTGTGCATTGTAGAGCAGCTTTGCCGCGAAATCCTGGAAGCTGCCCCAGGATTTCTCAGGCCTTTCGGGGTAGTCACGTTTCTATGCCGATAAATATCAAAAAAGCTGTAAATGCCATTGCAGGGGGGAGTGCAGGGACGTGCAAACACTCATATTTAGTTGGGCACGTGGGTAGTAGAAATGTTGTATGGGTGGGTATTCTCGAAAAGGCACACGTACGTACTTATACGTCTACGCTTGGGACAGCCAACGTGGTGAGCCTGCTTGTCACGCCTCAAAAGGCTGCTTTTTTCCGAAGAAGCAAAGACGCGCAGACGGAAACAGAAATAACAGCTTACGTGCCACTAAAGGGAAACTTGAAAGTAGTGGACCATGGCAGACTTGCGACTGAAAATTAGATCTGCTGGTAACACACCCTCCCATGCAGACCCCATATCCTGGGCGACCGCAGGTCGCATACACGTACGTGTGAAAAGAAAAAGCGTACGTAGACGCATTGCATCGTGGAGGATATAGTGGATGCTCGTGTGGTCCTTTTCTCCAGCGTGTGGTAGAAAAGTGCCTCTTTTTCTGCAGCTTAAGTGGACGGGGGCACGTACACGTACGTGTACGTCCATTTGTAAGGTGCCGCTATACGTGTCTTCCGTATATACTGTGTTGTCTTTTTTCATCTATTAATAGGCAGAAGCGTATACGCACGCTCCACATGTATGCAAGCAGACTGCCCCTCCCGTACGAAGACCGCCACCCACACAAGAGACTTTTTGAACACCTGTCAAGATAACCCCTTCCCACCGCTGTGCGGGAGATGTATTCATCCACGGTACTTGCCATTACACATCCACAACTGTGTAGTCTTAAACCTGGATTACGTGAATTATGAGCACTTGCATATATGTGAGCAGTATATGGCATACACGTCCACCAAAACCACCTGTCTGCACATGCACGCACACGTAAGGCTGTATCTGTCGTGTGTGGCGTGCCGAGTCACCTGGGCTTCCCTTGACGCTTATGTACAACAGAAGGAATCGTGCGTGCCGCATTGTCTTCAGTGCGGATGATTTACTCATAGTAGTGTTAGGCTGCGGGGAGTTGGGGAGTTCCGAAGGTAAAGCACCGTTTTCCTTAGTCAACGGGATGCGTCTTCATACCTGCCAGATTCTAACTTAGGTAAACACGGATTCACTGATGTAACGCCCCTCTTGATACGTGAAAAGGTGAATTTCTGTATCGCTAGAATTCGCAGACTAGAACGAGGGTCCCTACAGCTGTGAAGCAGCGTTACTGGTAACTAAGGTGATAGAGTGTTGTCATGCTTTCGCAAGAGAAGCACTTTTGGAAAGGGTACAGCTTCAGTACTGCAGGAGTTAGCTCGTTTAAACTGTAAAGGCTCTCCACTCGCTATTTTCCCTAAGATCAGAAATCTTTCAGGAAAAAATGAGTAACCAAGGCTTCACAGGGGCAAACCTTTTTCACTACGAAATGACAGCTGCACAGCCTTTTCTCAAATTCTCGACAAATTTCTCCGGGATAGCACATACTGTATTTGGTAGTGGTAATATTCCTTTTGCACCCGCAGAGACCCACATGTATTGCTTCAGCGTCCTCCCTTCTGTGGTCAGGAGAATACCTGCAAAGCAAATTCAAGTGGGCTTCTCGTTCTCTCGAAATAAAGGGGAATGTGCCATCTCACTTGGGGCGGAGTCGATTCGCGTCAGTACAGTGTTTCCTCTGGTGCCTGCCAAATTGCACGTAGTCTGTCCCAGAATATCTCTCAGCGACAAAGCACCATCACGTCACCAACTAATCCTAACAAGTAATGCAGCATTGTTCAGAAGGGTCGTGCCCGAAGCAGGCAAGCATATTCTACAGATAAAGCGTGTTCAAGCCATTAAACAGGCAGAGCAGATCTTCTCAGGCAAAGCCTGCGTGAGTAGTAAACCATCATTCACCAGCTACGTATCCTCATCAAACAACTCATCTGTGCGCCGCACAGGGTTCTGGGCCAGATGAAGAAGCATCTTCACGCATGTAGACGTGTGCGCGCTTTACTGTAAGAATCCAGTTTACAAGACTCCTTTCGGACACAGTGGGGTGTCACTGACCGTCACGTCGTTTCATGGTGCTCACAGTTTACGTTTTCCCATGGGGACTCAAACTCGAAAATAACGTACTTCTTTTGTGGTTGCACGAATCTAGGGAGCGAGGAGTGAGAAGAGGGAACGAAGCCACTACGTCAGAGCAGTAGTGTCACAGCAGCTCCAGTTTGATAAAACTTTGCCTGCACGACTTCCCGACCGAGTGACTGCGGTAATAAGCTTTTGATGCCATAATACAACGTCATAATGAACTATACCGCTGCAGCTAATTTGTTGTTGTCAATGTGTACATGACCTACTGACAGGTCGATGAATAGACTAG
>NW_021152011.1:2331-2550 GCF_002837175.3 Physeter macrocephalus | reverse complement strand
ATAAAGCTTCCAGGACAGAGTCTGAGCAGCGCTCCCCAGGGAGTCTATGACGCAAGCTGATGAGGATGGTTGTGACTGAAAAAGCGGTACCACAGTCAGTCAGAGAAATTTAGGAAATCCTGAATTAACAGGGCTACAAGGGTTTCTTGACTCAACTTCCTAGAGCGTCTCAAGAGCTCCGGTGAATCGTGAACTCCCAAGAGGATAATTCATATAGGA
>NW_021152011.1:0-227 GCF_002837175.3 Physeter macrocephalus | reverse complement strand
TTGCATTTGCATCTTTTCGACTGACTAGAATTTGGGTATGCTGTGATGCAAATATCTAATTTCTGTTTAAATGAATTATCAACGCTTCAATCAATCAATTAGACAAAAAGTCAAGTTAGACTTTAAAATTGTCTAAGTTAAAATACAATTCTCAAGTAAACAGGGACTAGTTTCTGGACTTTTCCACCGATCTGTCTTTCCCTCTGCCAGTGGCTTTGTATGTTGAT
>NW_021152008.1:1621-2551 GCF_002837175.3 Physeter macrocephalus | reverse complement strand
GCATGTCTGTATCGGCGCATATATATAGTGATGAAGAGGTTTAAGTATGTAGAGCTTTCACTGTTTGTCTTGGTGTGCACTGCTTTCATAATTGTATTGTTGTTTGTCTCCTTGCATGCACCCTGCAGCCGACGTCAGGGAGATCAGTTGTGGCAGTCTCGGATTTTTAAAGATATTTCCCGAGAAAGCGGCACCAGAAAGTTTCGAGCGCCAGCTGCGTGTGTGTACATTTTTCGCCAGAGACTTGGATCCTTAAATCTCTCTTTCTCTATATATATGTTATATTTATCTATATGTGTAGACATGTCTATACGCTTGTGTGAGTGAGAAGAAGAAACACGTTCTCGTATTACGTGGCATGTTATATTTATCTATATGTGTACACGTGTCTATACGCTTGTGTGAGTGGGAAGAAGAAACACGTTCTCGTATTACGTGGGACAAGAATGGCGCAGCCGTGCTGCTGCGATGGACTCTTGAGGAACTGCAGGAGGAAAGGTGCTTCTTGCCGCTGCTCCTTCAGTAGCGTACTGAAGACAAAACAGACATCATCAGTTGTTTCCTTGTACTTCTCTGACATCTGCAGAAGCTGCTGGCGCCCCTGGGAGCTGCTCTGAAAAGCAGTTGCTGCGTGCGTCTGTGAATATCGTGTGGGTTCTCGCCGCCGTAGCAGGGAAGAGGGAGAACACGCTGGTTGCTGTGGAGGTCTTGGATACTCAGACATGTACCGATTCAGGTAGAGCATATATATATATATATATACGTGCATACATCACACACGTACTTCTTGACCCATAAATGATGCCCAAAGAGCTGTTTCACTTTTGAACGCTTCGTCGCACGTACAGTCTGTGTGGCCAGAGTTGTAGCTTTATCTCTCTGTATACGCTCCGTCAGAAACCTGGGTACACGTTTGTGTGTGCTGACATG
>NW_021152008.1:0-532 GCF_002837175.3 Physeter macrocephalus | reverse complement strand
CTCTCGCGGTGCCGTGGACGACACTGTCAGCCAAACCAGCTGAACTGTCGCCGTACCATGTGCAGAAACTCTGCACTCTCAAGCACGCGCGTCGGTCCAGACACCACGCGCAAACCTATAAATATTTACGTTAACTCAAGCATTATGTTTACTTATATATATATATATATATTTATGCATACGGGTGCAGGAGTGTACGTGTACACGTGTGTGAAGAGCTCCTACGCGCGCGTGGGATACCTGCTGCGACCACACTTTAATTATACGGAGTACACGAACTGTACGTGTACAAGCAAAAGCTCACTGCACGTGGAGAAGAACACTAGGCCTCTAATGCCAAATCCACGTTATTGAACGAGAAACTAGCAGTATATACACCCCGATACACAAAATATATGTGTACGTGCGTGCTGAACGGTTCAGTTGTCGCTCTGTACGCTGGATTTACATTACAAGCGGTGCCGTGTATAAGCCTGACTCTTAACGTGACACTCCTTGCATGTCTGTATGTACGTTGTACGCCTATACACAT
>NW_021152007.1:0-2552 GCF_002837175.3 Physeter macrocephalus | reverse complement strand
TCTTTTCTCTGCGCTGAGCCCCACAGGCTGAGCTCCGTGGATGGCCTCAGTGGGCCCCTGGCCCTGTGGTCATGATGCCAGAACTCGGCTTCTGTGCACCTGTGCTGAACCGAATCCCAGAGACAGAGATCTGAGTGAAGTAGAAAAGAATAACTTCATTGCCTTGCCAGGCAAAGGGGGACACAGCAGGTTCCTGCCCACCAAAACTGTGTGTCCCCAGCCCGGGAGGATTGGGTGAGGAGTTTTACAGCAGTGGTTCAAGGATGGGGTTGCTGATAAAATTAGGGTGTGTGCAGGGCCTGCACTCCTTTAATCTGTTCTCAGGTAATCTGATGAGTTTCTGTGGTTCCTTTAATCAGGCCTCAGGAAGTCTTCTTGCAGAGCCCCTCTGGTTCCTTTCATCTGGACTGCTAACATCTTCCATTTGTTTGGGGTTTTAATCGATATCACTGTGTGTCCCTTGAGGCAGAACCAGGACCCTGCTCCAAGTCCGTACCATTGTTTCTTGACGGCTCCTCCCTTTTCCCTGCATTCCCTCCCTTCCCTGATTAGCCACTGTTCGAATCTGTCCTTTGGAACTCAGGAAATGTCATGGAGGCTGTAGTCTATTCCTTACAAACAAGAAATGGGGGACAGAAAGGCTTCCATGCCCAGGAGCTCCACCGTGTCCTTCTAGGGTTCAGTCCTGCATCCAGTTAGAGGAACCGTAGCAAGAGAAAGAGAGGAGGGCAGGGTACTTATTCATCCCCCAGGATGCCACAGTTTGTCTAAGAAGCTAGTGTTTTCCTTACAAGCACTCTGCCTGGGTCTGGGTATCCAAGCATTGTCTTTCCTTGCCCCAGACATGGGAACACCCACTATTTCTCGGCCCAGCTGCTGCACTATACCTGGCTGGTTTCTCTAGTTTATTTCACACTGCTTGGTTCTAAAGGCTTTACAGTCATTAATTTATAGAACCCTCAAAAACCCTCTCCAGCAGGCCCTACGCTTGTCTCATTTTACAGATGAGGAAACTGAGGTGCAAGGAGGCTGAACGACTTGCCAAGGCTGTACGCCTGCTAAGAGGTGAGAATCCAGGTGCACATCCAGGCTGTGGGTCACCAGCACGCAGCCTCTTCCTGGCACAGTGGCAGGGGAGAAAACGTAGGGAAATCCAGGGACAGAAAACAGGATTGGCAGAGGTCTTGAGCTTCAGGGTGGCATCAAGAAGCACTGAGCAGTCCAGTGTGAAAGGTGAAGGGGGGTGGAGAAGGAATAGCTGTGAGGCTATTTGACAGGCATGGGGCAGCCTGTCTTCGAATGCCACCCTCTGCAGCTTGCATCTTCTAGTTCAATATCTCGGTGCCTAGAGCACTGGGTGAGGCCTGGGAGATGCAAACACAAGTTGAAATCATAGCCCCGTCGTCCCGGTGTAAGAGAGGAGACACACACCACAATCCACCTCCCTGGTGTCACAAGACAAAACAAACAAAGGACAGTGGGAATGCAGAGGCCAAAGGGTCTAATTCTGGCAGGGCTAAGATTGGGGGGGAGGGATGAGTCAGCGACACCCACACTGGCTGCAGAATTGTTAAGGGGACTTTGAGAAGCTCTGTCCTTAAGATAAATAATATTTTAATGCAATATTTTCTAAAGATTCAAAATGAATGCAAACAAAGTCCATGATAAACAAAAGAGCAAAAGCATAATTGATCTTAGGTACGAGATCAGTCGTACTTGTTTTTTCCTTTGGCCTCAGGTTCCAATATAGCTCAGCAGGCCTGATCCCTTATCTATTTAAAATTTTGATCTTTTTGTTCATCATGGATTTTTTTTGCATTAAGTTTAACTTCAAACATAGTGCATTAAATGTTATTTATCTGGATGGTTGGGTTTTTCTGCACCCTCTTAAATTTTGCAACTGAGGAGGATACCTCCCTTGCTTCACCCTAGCCCCGGTCCTGTTCTCTGGGGCCTTGAACTTGAACTTTCTTCTGTGGAACTTTGGCAGTCCCAGGGGAGACACAGACAATCAGCGTAGAATGATCATACTGAGAGGAAGAAACTTTCCTCTAGCCTTCTAGGTTCTCCTGGCTGACCTAAGAATTAAATTGACGTAACACAGATTAATAAAAGAAAATCAAATTTAATTTTGTATGTACAGGAACCCCCCATACATGAGAGAGTCAGAGACAGAAAGGTAAAATGAGGTTTATATGCCAACCTGAGCTAAGGAATGGGATGGGGCCTGGGGCCTCCAAGGACAGGAGGGTCATTCACAGGACAATAAGAGGAAGAACAGATATTTGGTAATTAGATGTTTGCCCTGCCACGGAGATGGGGCCATTCAGATAAATACATCTCCTGTTATTACTCTTTGCTGGGAAAATTCCCCAATTTAAATTTTTCTAGCTAGATTTGGGAGGGGCAGTAGTTTCTTTTAAACCTGCAGGGTCTCCATTGCCTTTTGCTCCTTATAACCCTTACACAGAAGTGACTCATTTGGGAAGCTCGTTCTAGGCCCTGGCAATCGCCTTCTCAGCAGAGTGGAGAATAGGCCAGGATGGTCAGTA
>NW_021152006.1:1566-2552 GCF_002837175.3 Physeter macrocephalus | reverse complement strand
CGTATGCCCCTGTGTTGTGGAGTGAAAGAAGTGCTGCTGCCTGCATTGTTTGGGCGTTAGGGCCCTGTGGGCATTTCTGTGTGCAGAGAGAGAAATAGAGAAAATGTTCGCAGACGCAGCCCTGGCTAGCCGTACGTGTACGGCGCGTGTATCTGCGTTCACACAGAAGTAGCCTGTGTCCACGTAGACGAAGAATCCACCTGTGCTTTTGCAACGTGGGTGCGTGGGGACGTCGTTCAGGCCAGAGAACAGCGGAGAGGCGACGCTGTGCAGTTCGACGCGGAAGCTGCTGAACCAGTATCTGAAGGGTCACTGATTTGGTGCAGCTGCTGCTGCTACTGCACGTAGAAACGCGCTAGCCCCCTTTTTTTCGCGCACTGGAGAGCAGGGGGCTGATAATAAGTGGTCTTCGTTATCCTGTACCACGAAGACGCGACAAGAAGCCTTGTTCACTATCACAGAGAATCTACAGCAGTTAACTCTGAGCGCAGAAGCGGCTCGCGCAGACAGCACTAAGGACTAAAAATAACTCTACGCGCGGGACGACTTTATATGCAGCTCACACCGTTGTTGGGCTCGCACGCTTTCACGCGCAGACGTCACTGCAGACGCACCCGCCGAATTTTGTTCTTATGACGTCTTGCTGCGGGGGAATGAACACGGCAGCACATCCAGTGTCGGCGGGCGCGAGCCTCCGAGTGTGCCGTTACCCATTTTTTAACATGAGAGATTTTACGTGACACGCGGAGTCTCTCTCTTTTGACGCGTGTCTGAGAGTGTCACTGCGCGTTCGACGCGCTTGAAGCGCCCGCCTATCTATTTTTGCGGACGGAATGACAAGGACTTGTAAACACCCCAGTGGATGAAGTCCTGTCGTGGTTTCTTCGCCTGAATAAGCACGCTTCAACGACCACGGTGATTGGGGCCGTCGCGCACCTGAGAAATGCAGAACTGTTCTTTTAGACTGTGTTTTTGAGTCGCGGAGC
>NW_021152006.1:243-1479 GCF_002837175.3 Physeter macrocephalus | reverse complement strand
CTTGAAACGCCCGCCTATCTATTTTTGCGGACGGAATGACAAGGACTTGTAAACACCCCAGTGGATGAAGTCCTGTCGTGGTTTCTTCGCCTGAATAAGCACGCTTCAACGACCACGGTGATTGGGGCCGTCGCGCACCTGAGAAATGCAGAACTGTTCTTTTAGGCTGTGTTTTTGAGTCGCGGAGCATGAGGTCCACTGGCTGTGCTTGGGTGGACGTTGGTGCACTTGAGCACGAAGCAAATGGTGTGCTAACTGCGCCCTGCGGTACTGTTCCGTGGCACGCGTGAGTGCAAGAAGAGAGAAGAGACGTTACCCGTGCCCCCACACGCTTCTATGTATGCGCTTTTTTTTGCGCATACGTATGTAGGCGTGCACGCGAAGTGACTTGCCCCGTGGTGCAAGAAGAGAAGGGACGTTACCTTGTGTTCACATACGCTTCTATATGGCCTATTTTTTTGCGTATATATTATGTAGGCGTGCACGCTAAGTGACTAGCACCCCATGACGTCGTCGTGGACGCGTGTTTGGGTGTGATGTCCGCTTCTCGGAACGCATCATTGTTTAGTTTGGCGTGCAAAACCGCAGTAGGGATCCACTCCTTAAGGAGGGCACGAAAAGGTTTGATGTTACTTTTCACCGGCTGTCGCCGTTCCACTGCGAGGCGTCCTGCAAGTGGGCTGCGTCCACGTCGTCATAAGCCGGCCGGCTGCGGACGCTTTCCAGCGAGCAGAAATATTTGCCGTTGTTACATGATCCGGAATCCGTGTGTCAATGCTGGTGTTGCGTAAACGAGAACTGCTGCATCGTACACAAAGGCGACTTCACGCTAGTGCACGAAGAAGAGAGATGGGGGACAGCTGCTCCATTGATGAGCTCACCACTGATCGCTGCTGCTGTATGCGCCAGTGATGAACAACAAGTTGACCGGTAAAGCAGAGAGCAGACGAACACTTGTTTACGAAGAAGTCACAACGCGCACGTTGCAAGACGGTAGGACAGCGGTGGCGCGCTAATGTCAAAGGAAGAAGCCCAAACGGCCACCGCACGCACGAGATTGATGCAGGCTTGCTGTCTCACGCGTGTGAGAAAGTGTCGTGGCCACTACCTGCAAAATGCAGCATAACGACATCTGCTGCATGTCTCGGGGATGCCTGCTGCAAACGCAGGACTCACCTGGCTTGCCGTGCAAGAGGGAGCTTAAGGTCACCTCCTTTACACGTGGAGGGTGCAGGA
>NW_021152006.1:0-184 GCF_002837175.3 Physeter macrocephalus | reverse complement strand
AAGATGACTTTTCGAAGTGCCACACCGAAGCACGGCCGTTGCATGTGTGCAGGGGTAACAACGGCAGCAGCTACGTGTTCCGCGACTTCGTTGCGTGCAAACTTTTCTGCTTAAAGTTACGTCGTTCATTCCCCCAGTCACTGTGCCATCGACGGCAACTCAGGTGTTCCTCGCGCTTGCACTG
>NW_021152005.1:0-2553 GCF_002837175.3 Physeter macrocephalus | reverse complement strand
AGATGCATTTGACACGAAGGCAAAACATGATGGAGAATATCTCCAATTTTTTACTGGGCTGCGCAAGTAACACTCCGTGACACACGGGGAGGAAATGCATGGGCCAAACACGGCACAGCTTAGTGTGCCTCAAGCGCGGAAATTACCACTAAAAACCTATACGCTTGTCAGTACGTCTATACAGACACTCCATACAGTTAAGGGCTGTAGGAACTCACTCTCTGTCAAGTACATGGTTTTCTTCCTTCTGTGGTCCCCTCCCTTCGCAGTATTTGTATTGAGACGAAGACAGTGCTATTCAAAAGCTCCAACAAAAAGGTATGTGCTTGTGTACGTACAGTAGGGACACGCGTATCCGTACCCACCACGTACATGGAAAAGGTGTGAGTCGAAATCGAAATAGGTGTATACACCTATATCAGCACGCTGTACGATGGTGTGTGCCCAGATCTATATATGTGTATACATACATGTATATATGGTCACAATCGTGTACGTGTGCGAACATACGTAGAATCTTAGCGCACAGACTGCTGCACGCGCGTTTCAATGAATAGACACGGTTCAGTTGTATCCTGGCGAGTGTCTGCTTGAGACGCAGTGGGATGAGGACGACGTGGACGCCCAGACGGATCTCCTGTACGTGATATGAGAACTGTATTATGGAAACGTAATAGCCTCTCACACGAGGGCACTGTACGGATGTCCCTGGACCAAGTCGAATACTGCAAGGAAATGACAACGCAGTTTACAACCACCTACATGTACAGACATACACTTGTATATATATATATACACTTGTTTATACAATCATGTATTAGTGCGCCTGTGCCAACCTATCCCTAAATAGATTGTAGATATCCACATCGCCTTTCTCCTGTGGTGAGGTGTGCACCCTACCGTGACGGACATGTGTGCTCGAGCACGGTAGAACGCTGCGGCTTCAGTAACAAAAAAGGATCTCTTGTCGTGCTCTCCATGGTATTCAAACGACTGATCTTTCTAGGGATGCGTCGTGTGCGAACCCAGGTAAACACAAGCGCACCCTCACAAGTATATAAGAGTGCAGTGCGCGCCTATCAGTCCATACTCATACACGAGCACACAAAGCAGATGCACATGCACACACGCGTGGCTGTAGTTACAGGGGGATTGCGCGCGGTTTCGGGATTTGACGGGCCAGTTTGTTTTTTCTTCTGTCTCCCTCTATCTGTTTCCATGTATGTATACGTATACATATGTATCTATACGTCCACAAAACGCTCGTACATATATATATATATATATATATACATGTATATACATACAGACCGCGCACGTAGGTGTATCAATTTCTCCGCAGATCACACCTGTTCCCACGTATCTGTCCATAATCCACATACTTAATGTACACGAACGCCGTACTTGTACTAAAACTGATGAAAACACCACACACGCTTACTCCCCAGTGTGTGTCCACATCACCACATGCTGGACACGAGTGTACTCCCCGATGTGTTTCCACATCTATACATGCTGGATTTATCTAGCATACGTTCATACATACTTGTGCAGGTGACAAATGCACTGGAACTTCAAAAATTCCCCATGTAACATTTGCAAGTGTAAAGTCTTGCAGGTTACGCACGCCCGCCCAAGGAAAATAGAGGCGTATGTACATCGCTGTGTGCATTTACATATGTATAGCCGTATGTGTACACATGTACAAACTCTAGGCTCAATCCATATCTGCTGCTGATGCCACAGAGTTTTGGTGAAGCTCAAAAAAAGACGCCCTACGCACCTTGATTGGCGGAAGCCTCTGCACAAATCCGCCCCCCAGCACAGCACCACATTCCCGTCATCGAACGCGCAGCAGCGCATTCGTGAGACTGGAACACTTCGTAATTCGGACAGCAGCCTGGCACACTAACACAACATCGCAACATCCCTGACGAAGCAACATTGTTCACAATTGCCATTCGCTTACCTACCAGCTTCAAAAGGAGTATATGCTCCGAGCGGCGTACCAAAGCAAAGTGCACTCTCGACCGGTATACGCAGCTCTGAAAGTCGCCCTCTAGCAACCCCACGCAGGTAAGAGCATTTCTAACAGTCATGGGCGTCTTCGGCGCCGCTCCCTCGCACACAGAAGACTTGCGGTATGCAAAACACTTGATTTCAACACCCATCTTCGTCAATACAGAGTTGTTCCGAGATGTGCTTACGTGATACACATGCAGAAGTATCCAACGCTGCCAGTCTCGGTAGTCAAGAGCAGCTACGCACCAGGCGTGGCTGCAAGAGTTCCAGCAGTGGCAGCAGTACCTACGTGCTACAGCAGTGGCGGCATTTAACGCGTTGGCAGCACCACCGACAGCGTACCGAGGCTTATACAGGAAAAGTTTGGTAAAGGGACCACCAAGGCTAGCGGGCAGGGCTAGATACAGCACACACAACACTAATCCTCCTGATACCAGAAAGAATACCTGTGCCTACGGGCGCCGTGCATCCGCCACGAGAGCGATGTCCGCTGTAACACTGACCTTGTTACCGACCACAACACGGTCATTA
>NW_021152004.1:0-2553 GCF_002837175.3 Physeter macrocephalus | reverse complement strand
ACTCGGAACAAATGTTTCCAGGCTGGGCACAGCTGCATAGCGGCTACTCGGTTCACCCGCTTCTAGCACAGCTGGGAGAAAATACAGAAATCCCGTCAATCACGTAACTCTAAAAAGGCAGCAGGGCGCGCAGAAGTTGCAGTGCTGTGCCGTTCGACCTACTACCGTGATCGTTCTGTATGGATAAGTGTTCTTCATCCGCGCACCTGTTGCTAGGGAGGAAAAAAGAGCAGCACACGCAAGTACTGGGGCGCAGAAGATATCTACACAAGATTTAGAAATATATTTTGACACCAACACCTACAGATGGACATAGGCTCACAAATGAACAGCCCGAATTTTATTGCGAACGGGGTAAAACTGGAGCAAAAGACAAATGTCGCGCAACGCGCGTATGTAACCGGGACATAATGGTGAAGCAGATTTTGAAAATGAGGCAAACAACTTGCAGCACTACTACCCGCAAGATAACGTCGCGCGTACACGTGTGTAAGAGGACGTCTACCACGTATTAGCGATAGAAGAAAGTACCCAGAATTGTGCTTTGGCCGATTTGACACGTAGCTCCGTACTTCGCCAAATGCATCCGTAAATCTGCGGAGGATTTTTGCAGAGTATCAGCGGAAGCTTCTGATACCGGTGACGCAGGAGAAGCGGACACGAGGGACTTGGAGGAGAAAAACCCGATTAAAAGAGGAAGAGTCAGGGCATGCCTTCCCTTGATTGTCATCGTGATCCCTCTGGGCAGGTTATACAGTGAAGGATTTTGCGCAATCTGCCCATGCCGTGCGGGAAGTTGAATTTGCGGGCGACGCTGACGGTGTGTTTCCCAAGAATGACGCAACACAAGAGGATGACTTTTCTGACGGGGTGCCGGCCTTATACAGCACATCCACAAGCGTTCAGCTTCCACGGTGTATTACGATGCAAATACAAGTATACGCTTACGAAAATACGGGTTTTCAGCTCTTAGCTCAGTCCTACGTACACGTACGTATATCCAGCACAGAGACGATTTTATCGCAACACAGACAGAAAGATGGCACTATAGAGTACCCAGCGGCTGCGTCCTTCCACCACTAGATCCAGTACCATGCAAATAAGAAGGGAATACGGAAGGCAGACCAATGAAGTTCCAGCAAATCTCGATGACGTGGCTACCCGTCCACTCTTGTAATCGCGTTGTATGGGCGTCACTTGCATGCAGTTCGCGTGCCCTCGAACATACAGCTACTGGTGGTGCTACACGCCTCCTCATTGCCATGTGCGTGCAGGCGTTGCGTGCAGCGAAGCGACAGACGTCTACCCAGTAGCTGACAATAAATTAATAGAAAATACAAGCGGGAGTTGACGACTGGCGCTGTTGCGGCAGTACACCCACGTAGATAGATTCCAGTGTACGGACACCAGCAATGACAATGGAAGTGCCGGTGAACGTATGCCGAAGAGTGTCCGAGGTAGCTCGCGCATTCCCTCCAAGCTAAACATACTCAATATTTGAGACTCTATACAATGCAGCTCCTGTGTGTGTCGCCGGACGCACCCATTCCAGAGGCAAGGCCTTTAACGACATGAACGGATATGACGGCAACGAAGCTAATTGTTTGTACATCAGCGCACAGTACATGCACATCTGTTGTGTTCATCCGCAGGAGAATATCTCTTCCAGACGCATAGCTTGTAAAGACAGACGGATACGAGGGCCCACATGTCGCATGTTTGTACAGTAGCGCACAGTACTTGCAGATCTGGTGGGTTGTGGCTGCAGTGTGTGCGACCGCAGGTGCCGCTGTGACGGAGATGTGTTATGCACAGTAGCTTGTACGGAATTTTAAAATGCATGGGCGATACCTCTCCGTATCCACATGTCTACGAAGTGTACAGCACGGAGGGAGGGCCGGCGGCTAGTGGTGCGTGAGACGCTAGGCTGTTTCTGCGGAATGGACAGCAGTCGTGCAGTAACAGGGGTTGCAATAGCTTTCAAGGTTGTGTAATTGGCCGCAGTGCGGGAACAGCGGCAGTACTGGTCTATACTGTATCAGGAGTAGCACTACGTGCACAGACATCGTGTGCAGCACACGTATATACTATTTACTCATATGTAAGGCATATGCATGTATGGATCTCTCTGCCACTTTATACAACCGAATAACAAGCACGCTAAACGGGCTAAAGTACTAATATCACTAACGCCCTGCGAGTTCGTAAACGTACTCGTGAGACTGGCTGAAGCGCTGCAATACTTCATGCCGTACGGGCGCTCATACCACTTTTTAAAAAAGTGCATAAACTCTGATTGGCATCCTGGAAATAGCCAGCAATACCTGTAGGCGTGGTTAGAGACTTTCAGAGCACACACGCGCCTCGTCACCTGCAAGGAAATCAAAGAAATGAAATACCACTGTATCATGCGAGTCTTCTAGTCACAGCGAGCAATGATAAACTTTTCAATGTTCTTGTGTAGAGTTATGTGCAGCAGAGCATCCCTGCAGATGTGCCACTTTCAGACGCTTTGACGAAAATGGAGTGCGGAACAACAATTCTAAGTGGCTT
>NW_021152003.1:1453-2553 GCF_002837175.3 Physeter macrocephalus | reverse complement strand
CCAACGTAGAAAATGGAGTGATTTATCAAATAAGTAGCCAATTACAGCAAAATTCCTTAGGGAAAGCTTAGGTCTCTTTGTCTTTATTAGATGGGGGGGGTACGAAAGAGATAAATTTAAAAAAGCTGTCAGGGCCGATTCCAAGGATTGGTTAAATGTGAAACTACTTATTATTTTGCACCGTTGCTCACAGACAGCATCCCGGCTTTAAGGGGATGGGAGGAGCTCCAAATCATAGAGCATTCTGTTCCCAAGCCAGACGCTTCGCTTTCCTGGACAGGGAAGAAGGATGCCATCAGCTTTGCGGCTTCAGGTTCCTAGCAAGAAAGTGCAAACACCGTCCTCTGCCTCCCGGCGGAAGGAGAGGACAGACTAGACAGAAAACATCTCCATCCCGGGGTCTCCGCGGCAAAGACAGGTGGCTGCCTCACGCAGCCCCACCCCTGAGGCCCCCCAACGTTGCTGGGGCCAGGACCCCCGCCCCGGGTCGCCTGGAAGAGGGAAGTGTTCCGTCCTCCTCTCAGGGGCTTTCCCAGCTGATGCCCAGGTCCTCGGATAACGGGGTCTCTGAGTGAGGAGACGAGGGATCCAAACCCCCAAGGCGCCGGCGAAGAGACAGGAGCCGCAGTGCAGCGGGCACCCAGCTCCCTCGGGTTGTGGCCGAGGAAACCCCGCAAACCCCGCCCGCGCACCACCCAGCGCCCACGGACCTTACAAAGCCGTTGCCCTGGGAGAGCTCCTCGAAGGGATAGCGCTGGGTGCACTTGGTGCAGGCGTACAGGGTCAAGGCCGCCATCCTGCTCCTCAGTCTCCTCCTCCACCGCCGCCCGCTCCGAGGCGGGACCCTACGGGGAACACGAGCCCGGCAGCCGCCGCCGCCCGGGTCGCGGGCTCCTCCTCCTCCCCCTCCCCCGCGCCCACCAGAGCCTCGACGCGAGAGGGCAAGGTACTGCAAACGTAGCCGTCTCCCTCCGCCTCCACTTCCGCCCCAGCCCACCCAGTGACGCCGTCCCAGCAGCTCCCGCTTAGGCCCCGAGAGCGGCCCAGGGAGACGAAGCGGCTAGTTCCCGGCCATTTAGCTGCGCGGCGGGGGATCCGCT
>NW_021152003.1:0-578 GCF_002837175.3 Physeter macrocephalus | reverse complement strand
AAACTCACGCTCTCTCCGGCGATTAACGCAAGGGAAGTGATGGAGTGTTTTGAGCTTCGCATTCGCTTTTATTTTATTACAGTCATCTCATTCAATCGCCACTGGAGACAACACAACCCCTCGCCCACGCTTCCCCTTCGAGAATGCCCGCCCCTGTGCAGAACCCCTTCAAGAGCCGCCCGGTAGCCAGCCAGCCAGCCCCGTGCCCGCGGCGCGCTACCGAGGGAGGGGGCGGATTCTCGTACCAGCGGAAGAAGTCTGATTTTTGGGTTGGCTAGCCAGGACGTGCGTTAGGACGTGTTGCGCTTTTGGTGTGCGCTCCGAGTGTGGGCGACCCTGTGGGGGTGTGTGGCAGGGGTTTCCAGACCCGGGACCAACACACCAGCCCCTTCCATCCGGGGTTCGGCTTAGCGTCGCCCCTGGCGGGCGGCTGTCGAATCTTGAAGAACAGCACGCGAGCCCGGACCCTCCCGGGGCTGCGGAGGTCGGCAGGAAGATGGAGGCAGCGTCGGTCTCGGAGACTTCGGCTTCTCAGTTCTCGGTAAGAAGCGGTTGACGTTCGAATAGGCCCCGGGTCG
>NW_021152002.1:0-2553 GCF_002837175.3 Physeter macrocephalus | reverse complement strand
CCTGCATTGGCAGGTGGATTCTTAACCACTGAGCCAGCAGGGAAGTCCCGATACCACTTCTTTAAGATGGGTTAAGCCTTTGTAAAATGGTTTTGCTTCCCACTTTAACCAAGCTTTTGCAATTCAGAGCAAAGCAATTCTGGTGTATAAACACTAATACTTGTCCATTTTCCCTCAAGCATCTCAGTTACCAAAACTTTTTATTGGGCAGGACATATATTAATTATCAAGATCATATCAGTTCTTTTCATTTTTTGTCCAAATCCTGGAAGCAAGTTGATTTCTAGAGTATTACTAATTATTTCCTTTTTATTTTAAACAGGAGTATGCTGTGAACTGCCATGTTATCACCTGGGAGAGGATTATCAGCCATTTTGATATATTTGCCTTTGGACATTTCTGGGGCTGGGCTATGAAGGCCTTGCTGATCCGTAGTTATGGTCTCTGCTGGACAATCAGTATTACCTGGGAGCTGACTGAGGTAAGAAGGGGGTGTGGGCTGCTATCTAGATGCTACCTTGTGGACAGTTTATATGCAGGAAGAAGACAGTCCATCAGTTAAGAGTCAAGTAATCCATTCTGCAGCTCCTGTGGTACAAAACTGTTTAAATCCCCAAGGGATATTTTATACCTTTGTCAAACAAACAGAGAAACTCCTTGTCAGCTTAAGGTCTGCTCTGTCTCAAGTCTTAAAGAGAAACAAATGGAATCAAGCTAAAGAATGAAGTTAAAATCCTAAGCAAGATAATTCAGTGGCAATGAGGACATCTGCTGAGAAGTTAATAGGTAGTTTACCCACTAACTAGTTTCCAGTTAAATAGAACTGTGGTGTTTGGGAATTATGAGGCCATCCAGGACATTGTGTCACTTAAAAATGGATTCCCAGTGTAGCTCAAATATCACGGTCATCAAAAGTTTGTCTCATTCAGTGAATGAAAGAGATATATTCTTGAAAAACTATTACCGAAATGATATTTTGGGAACTAATTCATTTACTGTTCAGTTATTATGTTATTCTTAATCATTCCCAGGGAACAAAATTTGGCCATGTGCACAGTTATTTCTTGAGGCCGTTCATTGTCCTGACCCTAACTTTTGGCAAAGCATGCCAGTTAGATATTCGCTTCTATTAATGTTCCTCTCATGGCCCTGAGGCTAGAAGCCCGAGTTCAGGGTGTGGGCAGGGCTGGTTCCTTCAGAACCTGTCCCAAGCCTCTCTTAGGCCTCTGCTCATGGTTTGCTGGTCATCTTTGCTGTTCCTTGGCTTGTAGATCACTGCAATCTCCGCCTCCATCTTCACGTGGCCTTCTCCCTGCATGCGTTCACATGGCATTCTTTTCGTAAGGACACCAGTCATGTTGGATTAGGGGCCGACCTCCTCCAGTACGACCCCTTCTCAACTATTACACCTGCAGTGACTGCATTTCCAAATAAGCTCACATTATAAGGTCCCGGAGCTTAGGACTTCCAACGTATGGCTTTTGAGGGGGAACGATTCAACCCATAACAGTGCCCAGCACTGTTCATACGTCATCCTGAATCTTCATCATAACCCAGAAGGGCAGTGTGTATCCCCAGCGTACCGATGGGAGCCAGAGCTCAGAGCCAGGAGGGGATCCAGAGGTGCTGGATGGGGAACGCGGCCCGTGCGCCTGCCCTCATGCCACGGGCTCCCTCTAACCTGCAGGCATCTTCAGGACCTCACAGCCATGAGACCTGTGCAGGGCACTTGGCCTTCCTCAGCCTCCCTTGCTTCCTCCCCTGCCCGCCCCCCCTCCCCCCACCACTGGGCCTCTTGCGCCTCCCTTTTCCTGCCTCAGCACCCTGTCGTCCCCAAGTCCTGGTGACTCTTTTCTCAACACCTCTCCAGTTCATCCCTCTCTCATCTGGATTTCCCATCTCCTCCCTGCACACTGTCTTTTGCCAAAGTGAACCTTTCATCCCTCAGCCTGATCACATCCTTCTCCGAAAAACTCTTCCCTGTTGGTCCATTGCTCTTAAGACAAAATCCAGGTGGCTTCTGAACCAGCCTCTGAGGCCTGGTGTTAGCTGGCCCAGCCCACCTCCCCAGCCTCCTTGAACCCTCTCACCTGCCCTCTGCTCCAGCCAGCTTTGCATTCTTCACTTCAAAGATGCTGTGTCCTTTCCTCCCATGGAGCCTTCCTCTGAGTTCCTCCCTCTCTGCCCTGCTCCCTGCACTGGCTGGGCTCATGTTTGTACACATGGAAATAGAGCACCTGGCTCTTCTCCTCTGAAACACTCAGCATAGGTTAAATACTTGATAGATGTTTTCTTTTCTGCTAAACGTTATGCCTCAAGAGGGCAGGACCCATGTCTGCCCAGTCCCAGACCCCAGCGCTCTGCCTCATACATACAGGCAGACGCTCCCAAATCCCTAGGGAGTGAACAAATGTGGCTCCTTCCAGCTCCCCAACTCCGCTCTCTTTGGGCTTTCTCACCCCTGAATCCGGTACTTTCCAGAAAGGCTCCTCGGGCAGACGTATGTCCTCCACATCCCCTACCCAGTATTTTTTTTTTTTTTTTTTTTTTTTT
>NW_021152001.1:1177-2554 GCF_002837175.3 Physeter macrocephalus | reverse complement strand
CCCTGTAGACATACAAGACCCTTCACTCTTTTCATGGTTGTATGCCACTACCTGCTCGCGTCGCTAGCGGTGTACAGTTCTCCCTAGCTATGAGTTTAATTGCTGTGGATATTTTGAGTTCTTCGCGTGGGTATCTGTCGCGAAGATGGCATATTTCACGATGTAATGGACAAGGATAACCATGTGTTTTTGTTTTTGTGCATGTGGGAGCACAGCACTTACGTAGAGTCTGTGGATGCACAAACACATTCCAGTCAGATACGTACGCACGTAGACACGTACATGTACAGAGGAGCCATATTTCAATAATGTCCTTTATGTGAACACCTATGAAAGTTAATATTTCAACAGCACTTCATATATGCACACATACACGTATAGAGATGTAGACTACACTGAACGGCGGTACACACATGAACCATTTCCACTAGCTTCTGCGTATGTCGGCGTAAGTACGGAGGTGTATGCGTGGACGCACATGAGCAGGTAGGAGGTCACATACAATGGAAGATTAATGTGGACAAATGCTTACATAGATGTACACATAATATTCTATGTATACGAAACGCATACAAAAGTCGAGATGCACACAGATGTTGAGGTATGTCTGCGTAGACACAGGGACACGTCGGCAGTTCTCAACATTGAGCTTTACGCGTCTTAAATACCCAGACGCAAACGGCCTCTTCAAAATAAAATGAGCAATGTCGGCAAGAAGTACTAGTCACCACTCCCTCTCATTATCAGAAGGGAGTTTGTCAGCTTGTTCCCCTGTTACACGGAAAAAAGGGGCACTGTTCTAGAACACCACACGATAGAAAATTGCCTGCGCTCTGCAGCCGAAGTCCGGTCACTGTCAAGTGTCAAATCTCACCTAAAGTCATAGTGGTGGGACATGTTTCTCTGTTATTGGTAAGCACCACAGTAGTGGTTTAGAAAGATTGCACTCAAATAACTTGATGGCCTTCTGATGGCGCCCGCTAGTTGTACCCTCACAAGTTCCACTTTCTAGCCTGCAGAGAAGGGGAAGGATAGGAAATATAGTAATGTGCGCACGCAGAGGTGTCGTCCTTTATTGTATATAGAAAAGGAGGAGATAACGGAGAGTTTCTGAAGGAAAACCACTGGTGTATGTGGGATTTTTTGGGCGTTCTTTATTAGAGGACGCCAACTGTTTATGAGGTAGTACACACGTGCTGGTATATAAGGTGTACCGACCATGGGTGATACCTACGCGCCCGTGGACACTGATAGTACGTGATAGCACTGCGATCAACCGCTGATGTAGGGGCCGTATCTCGCCGTCTTTTCCACGTGGACGTTTTTCCCTGTATATTTTGCAGACCGGAATTCAAATAATTGAGCATTTATGCGCGT
>NW_021152001.1:0-578 GCF_002837175.3 Physeter macrocephalus | reverse complement strand
AGAGGAAGCATGCATTTTGTTAGCGCGGGTGAGACAGCATGAAAATGTGCTTCGGCACAGCTCCTCGTGACAAGCCAGGAGCGTCGAGGACGTGCCATAAATAACCCTATCAGGTCTATGCAAATCCGCAGGTACATGCTGCTAGTGTATATATATACAGACACTCGAACGTTTGTGCACATGTTTCTGCTGTTGTACCTGTCCATCTATTCATAAGTTAATTACGTACACGTTGCTGAGGAAAAGAACAAGTCGCGTCAAGCAGTCATGCATATCCTCAAAACTCAGATAATGTGTACAGATACTAATCATGTTTACACAGGACTACAGTTATGCACGTCACTTAGATACTTGTACACGTAGACGCACGTGTAAAACCTGCGTGCACATCTGCGCGTACGTCCCTCACTTCTGGCTTCAGTTAACTGCTTGGGGGCGTCCATACAGGATATGCAAGAAGTTGGTAACGAAGAAATATATGTGCATCCTACGTAGGCACTACACCAACCTGTGCGATATACTTATATGGACGCAGGTAACACATACGTATGCGTGTATGTGTGTGCACTAGAGCGAGG
>NW_021152000.1:2363-2554 GCF_002837175.3 Physeter macrocephalus | reverse complement strand
GCAACCTTGTCTTGTTCCTGATCTTAGTGGAAATGGTTTCAGGTTTTCACCATTCAGAACGATGTTGGCTGTGGGTTTGTCATATATGACCTTTATTATGTTGAGGTGGGTTCCCTCTATGCCTACTTTCTGGAGAGTTTTTATCATAAATGGATGTTGAATTTTGTCAAAAGCTTTTTCTGCATCTGTTG
>NW_021152000.1:0-633 GCF_002837175.3 Physeter macrocephalus | reverse complement strand
ATGGAATATCTTTTTCCATCCCCTCACTTTCAGTCTGTATGTGTCCCTAGGTCTGAAGTGGGTCTCTTGTAGACAGCATATATATGGGGCTTGTTTTTGTATCCATTCAGCCAGTCTGTGTCTTTTGTTGGGAGCATTTAATCCATTTACATTTAAGGTAATTATAGATATGTATGTTCCTATTACCATTTACTTAATTGTTTCGGGTTTGTTCTTGTAGGCCTTTTCCTCCTCTTGTGTTTCTTGCCTAGAAGAGTTCCTTTAGCATTTGTTGTAAAGCTAGTTTGGTGGTGCTGAACTCTCTCAGCTTTTGCTTGTCTATAAAGGTTTTAATTTCTCCATCAAATCTGAATGAGATCCTTGCTGGGTAGAGTAATCTTGGTTGTAGGTTTTTCTCCTTCATCACTTTAAATATGTTCTGCCACTCCCTTCTGGCTTGCAGAGTTTCTGCTGAAAGATCAGCTGTTAACCTTATGGGGATTCCCTTGTATGTTATTTGTTGTTTTTCCCTTGCTGCTTTTAATATGTTTTCTTTGTATTTAATTTTTGATAGTTTGATTAATATGTGTCTTGGTGTGTTTCGCCTTGGATTTATCCTGTATGGGACTCTCTGTGCTTCCTGGACTTGATTGA
>NW_021151999.1:0-2554 GCF_002837175.3 Physeter macrocephalus | reverse complement strand
TTCCCTCCACCCTGCAAATCATTTCTTTTTTTCCTCATTACACACATTATTGTGATTATTCCTTATGCTGTGTCCCCCGCCCCCCACTCTCACATTTAGGGATCTTAGTTATCATTCACTGATGTATCCAAGAATAACTAGGACAGTGCCTGGTTCACAGTATATGTCAAAAAGTATAAGTTTTGCTGAGAGAATAAGTGATTGCTCAAACCAGCACCCTAGATGCTTTTACCACCCTGGTTTTCTCCCACCCTCATTGTGTCGATTTCCAAACTTGAATTTACCCCACACTCATTTTCTCAGCCTCTGATGCTGTGGCTTCTGCTATTTTCAGGCTGCTGAGAGTTGCTGGAGAAAATCACAGATGTCTGCCAAGCGGATCCACCACAAAAATCATATTGCTGAACCTCATATGTGCCTTTAATCGTGCCTAACAATCTTTGTATGTATCTCACGTTGCCTCCCTAGCAAATTCCACGCTGTGATGTTCTAAAACATCTTTCCTTTTCGAATTTGCCAAGAGTCAGACTTGCGGCCCAACCATAGCCAACGTTCAGACTTGAGCAATTGTTTTCGTTTTTGTAATAGGTTCTTTCCTGCTCTTATTTTTTGTCTACTCTTGTTGGCCTCTTTCCCTCACCTACTTCTAACCTAGGCAATCTTGCTGAACTTTAAATCTACTCACAAGCTGCCTTAGATCATTTTGTTTTAACAGAGAGGGTTCTAAGTTTGTTGTTCTTGATTTTTTAAATGTTCTTAGATGATTTTAAAGCTCTTTGTAGCTTAATTTTGATGGCCATGTCATATTCTAATATATGATAATGTACTTGCCTTTACTAGTGTTGGACATACACATATTATTCCATTTATTTCATCATAAAAACCTAGGCACGTAAGTCTTTATTTTGCATTTCTGCAAATTCCTTATGGTAGATTCCCAGATTTATTGGAGTCAAAAGGTATAAGCATTTTAAGACTCATGATAAATGTTGCCAAATTTCTTTTCAGAAAAATGGTACTGATTTATGTTCTTACCAGTCACAGTGATCATTTCATTATACCCTCACCAGTACTAGCATTCTCATTTTATCCTTTTCTTCCAACTGGATAGACAAAGAATGTTTCATTTTAACTGCATCTCTTTGGACATTTGTGAATATGACATTTTTCACATATTCATTAACTATATGTACTTTTCTTTTTGTGAATTGTCTATTAAATATTTTTCCCCATTCATCTGTTGAGGTATTCATGTTCTTGGTCATTTTATCTGTTTACTTGAGAAATTTATGGCAGTAATTTTGTGTAATGTTTACTAGAAATAATTTTCCAGCTTGATAATTGTCATTTTATTCTTTTTGTTTTTTTCTTTTGCTTCTTTATATGTACACACTGTTTTTAAAGCTTGTTAGAGCTATGTATCTTTGCCTTTGGGATCTTTGCATTTGTTTTTAACCTTGGAGAGTCTTCTCTGATCCAGAAATTTGATATTGTCGTCCAGTTTTTATTTTTAATAGTTTATATCTTTATAATAGTTTATAATAATTTATAAAAGTTATTCTTCATATACTGGCATGCATTATGATATAAATTTTTTCCCCAACTAGCCAACCACTTGGTCCAGTTTTAGAGTTTTAACTGGACCAACAAATAATATCCTTTCCCCTTCATGAGTTAGAAACCAATTAAGAGATAAAGGCAATGCAGGCCGATGTTGTCTCCTTCATTTCTGGGTAAAGCTGATTAGAATATTGTAATTTAAGATTAAACAGCCAAAATAGTCTGTTAATACACCTCACCCCTGGATTAAGCTGTCTGGGCCACCCGAACCCAGGCCCCGCTAGACCACGGTGAATCCCCAAAGGGCAGGAGCAGGAACTTCCTCAATAAGGGGCCACAAGGCAGAGGGCAGAACAGCACTCAGCTTCTCTGCAGCCCAGCAGATCCAAGAGAAGAGGGCTCTGAGCCACTCACACTCTATTTCTTCTTCTAAACTCATCAGTGAGGTGTTTCCCTCCTCCTACCCTAGGGAATAGAAGGTGAGGGCTTGGGAGAGAAGTGGAATGTGGGACTCTAGTTGAAGATCCGTGCACAGAAACACACAGTCAGCAACACTTTCCCTCCAATCCTTCCTCCGACTCCCACCAATAAATATCTAGGACCATTCATTGGAGAATCCCCCACTTCCATCCTGTGCTGTGTACCATCTTTATCATCATCATATATAGTCTATGGGCTATTTCTGGCCTATCTATTCTGTTTCCCTAAACTATACTAGCAGTAGAAACAAACTGAAAACATTATTGTTTCTTTCTGTTGTCTTTTACTTTCTGGGAAAACTAATCCTTCTCCGCCATCCACATTTTCTTTTTTTCTCAAAATGTATTAGTTGCCCACGCGCCACAACTACTGAGCCTGCGCACCTAGAGCCCGTGCTCCCCAACAAGAGAAGCCACCGCAATGAGCAGCCCATGCATTGCAACGAAGAGTAGTCCCTGCTCGCCTCAACTAGAGAAAAGCCTGCACACAGCAACGAAGACCCAACGCAGCCAAA
>NW_021151998.1:0-2555 GCF_002837175.3 Physeter macrocephalus | reverse complement strand
GCTCCCCATCCTCTTTGTGATGTGGGCTTTCGTGTGAAGTAGCGCCTGCACGCTTCCTCATCCCCTTTCTGATGTGGACACTGACGTGTGAGGTTGTTAATTCTGGGTTCTCCATCCCCTTTTATGATGTGGGTTTTTGTTATGAGGTGGTTCCTGCTGCGTACCTCCTCCCCTTTGTGATGTGGACAAAGACGAATGAGGTGGCTCCTGTTGTAGTGCCTGCTCGCTTCCTCATCCCCTTTGTGATGTGGACACTGACGTGTGAGGTGGTTAGTTCTGGGTTCCCCATCCCCTTTTATGACGTGGGTTTTTGTTATGAGGTGGTTCCTGCTGCGTTCCTCCTCCCCTTTGTGATGTGGACAAAGACGAGTGAGGTGGCTCCTGTTAGGTTCCTCACCAATTTTGTGACGTTGGCTCTTTGGTGTGAAGTGTTTCCTGTTTGGTTCCTCTTGCCTTTTGATGTGGGCATTTGGTGTGAAGTGGTTCTTGCTGGATTCCTCATCCCTTTTGGGATCTGGGCACTTTGGGGTGACTTGCTTCCTGCTGGGTATCTCATCCCCTATGTGGAGTGGGCCCTTTGGTGTGAAGTGCTTCTGCTTGCTTCCTCCTCCCTCGTGATGGTGGCTTTTTGTGTCACGTGGTTCCTGCTGAGTTCCTCATCCCCTTTGTCGTGTGGGCCCTTTGGTGTGAGGCGGTTACTTCTGGTTTCCCCATCCCCTTGGAGACGTGGGCTTTAGCAAGGAGGTGGTTCCCGCTCTGTTCCTCATCCCGTTTGTGATGTGGACAGTGAAGTGTGAGGTGGTGCCTGCTTGGGAATTCATCCACTTTGTGACGCTGGCCCTTTTGTGTGAAGTTGTTCCGGCTTAGTGCCTCTTGCCTTGTGATGTGGGCATTTGGTGTAACGTGGTTCCTGATGGGTTCCTCATCCCCTTTGCATGTGGAGGCTGACGTGTGAGGTGGTTACTTCTGTGTTCCTCTTCCTCTTTGTGACGTGGGGTTTTGCTTTGGGGGGGTTCCTATTGCGTTTCTCCTCCACGTTGTGATGTGGACAGTGTTGTTTGTGGTGGTTTCTGCTGCGTTCCTCATCCCCTCTGTGACGTGGGCCCTTTGGTGTGGAGTGGTTCCTGCTTGCTTCCTCATCCGTTGTGATGTGGGCATTTGGTGTTAGGTGGTTCTTGCTGCTTTCCTCACATCGTTTCTGATGTCGGCTTTTAGTGTGAGGTGGTTTATGCTGGGTTCCCCATCCCCCTTGTGATATGGGCTTTCGTGTGAGGTATTTCTTCCGGCGTTCCTCATCCTCTTTGTGATGTGGATGCTGACGTGTGAGTTGGTTACTTGTGGGTTCCCCTTCCCCTTTGTGACTTGGGCTATTGCTAGGAGGTTGTTCCTGCTCCCTTCTTCATCCCGTTTGTGATGTGGACATTGAATTGTGAGGTGGCTCCTGCTCCGTAATTCATCCACTTTGTGACGTGGGCCCTTTGGTGTGATGTGGTTGCGGTTCGTTCCACTTACCTTGGGTTGTGGGTATTTGGTGTGACGTGCTTCCTGCTGCGTTCCTCATCCCCTATGTGAAGTGGCCCCTTTGGTGGGAGGAAGTTCCTGCTGGGTTTCTCATACACATTATGATGAGGATGATGAACTGTGAGGTGGTTCCTGCTGCTTCCACATCCCCTATGTGACGTGGGCCCTTTAGTGTGACGTAGTTCATGCTGGGTTCTCCATCCCCTTTCTGATGTGGGCTTTCACGTGAGGTACTTGCTGCTGGGTTCCTCATCCCCTTTGTCATGTGGAGGATGACGTGTGAGGTGGTTACTTCGGGGTTCCTCATTCCCTTTATGACGCGGCCTTTGGCTTTGTGGAGCATCCTACTGTGTTCCTCATCCACTTTGTGATGTGAACAATGATGTTAGAGGTGGTTTCCGCTGGGTTCCTCATACCGTCTGTTACGTGGGCCCTTTGGTGTGAAGAGTTTCCTGCTTGGTTCCTCATCCATTGTGATGTGGGCATGTGGTGTGACGTGGTTCCTGCTGGGTTACTCAATCCCTTGTGTTGTCCGCCCTTTGGTGTTAGGTGGTTCCTGCTGGGTTCCTCATCCCCTTTGTGATGTGGGTCGTTTGGTATTAGGTGGCTCCTGCTGCGTTTTTCATCCCGTTTGGGTTGTGGACTATGAAGTGTGAGGTGGTTCCTGCTGGTTTCCTCATCCCATATATTATGTGGGCCCTCTGGTGCGACGTTGTTCCAGCTGGATTCCTCATACCCTTTGTGATGTGGGCCCTTTGGTGTGAGGTAGTTCCTGCTGGGTCCTCTTACGCATTGTGTTGTGGGCTCTGGGTGTGAGGTGTTTCATGCTGTGCTCCTCATTCGCTTTCTCATGTGAGTTTTCTTGTGAGGTAGTTCCTGCTGGATTCCTCATCCCATATGTAATGTGGAACTTTACTGTGAGGTGGTTCCTGCTGGTTTCCTCATCCCACATGTGATGTGGAACTTTAGTGTGAGGTGGTACCTACTGGGTTCCTCATCCCCTTTGTGTTGTGTATGCTGACGTGTGATGTGCT
>NW_021151997.1:0-2556 GCF_002837175.3 Physeter macrocephalus | reverse complement strand
AGCGTGAGCTTTCCTACGGCAACTAAGCTGGACTTAAAAGAATCAGCATCTGAATGCTTCGCCGTAGCCTCGGAAAGTGTGTGCCATAAAAGGCGAAGTAGCCGTCACCGGGTGGTACGGAAAACACGTGGCCCATTCGCAGTTAGCTCAGAAAGCCAAGGTGGTACCATGAGAAAAAAACCGCAGCCGATGGCGCAAAGGAAACAAGCGTTTGCAGTCATATTAAAGAAGTGAAGTGGGACAACCAGAATGCTTATTCATCTGCGTACCCATCGTGCGGGTAGAAGACTGACTACACGCTCCCAACGTGTCAGGAAAAACTAGTAGGCAGGAAAGCCGCCGTTCTACACCGTGAAGATTACAGAAATGTTTTCCCGGAGCTCGCGGTTCGGAGACTGTAGAAGCGGCTTTCCTCTCCGTTATGATCTCTCCCATCAGTTCGATTCAGTGGTGTCTAGCTGGATCGCGCAGTTTAGAATTACACAGTGCAAACAGAACAGCTTATGAGTCATCAGCGCTGCATGCTGGGAGTTTTACAAAAGCGGACACTCCAACCATTTTGAGATCTGCGTAGACATCATGCGTTTCCACGCCTGTCGTCGAAGCGAGCGACGAGACTCCGGAACGGGGCTGCCAGCGAGCTAGGGGCGGATACATGCGGTACCAGCCGGAGCAGCTTCTATGGAACTGTCGTGAGCATGCAACATCTTCATTCCCACGGAAGGCGTATCTTCACGTGCACACACACAAGGGCGTTAGTGGTGGAAATACTCCTGGCAAGGGGGGGCTAAACGCTGGCGATTTGGAATGAGGGGCACACTGCCTTCTCTGTTGCCATGCGTACTCACTAGGGTGTGCGTCCCCTGGTGAGGTGAAAACGAATGTAGGATCACTAGTGAGGGAAATACAGATAAATAAAATGCAGTGCAGTCCGGTAGAACCGCTGAAGGGACGCATACACAGCACCAAAGCTACAGACGGATTCTTTATATAAAGCACTGTGGGCGTCACGGCTTTATCCGCTTCCTTTTCATATGCATTCAAACAGTATCACGTAGCGCAACGAAAGCTACAAATCAAACCAGTGAATTCTGAAAAGGGATAGAAGTCCAAAGAAGGGTGGTTGCGTAACCTGATGCTTAATTTGCTGTCCAAGTGTAGGCTCGGGGTTGTCTTTCGCACTACGTGATTGAAATACCAAGCGTGATACGCAACACAGGTTCCTGCGTATCAAGTTTCCTTCGAGCAACGGAATGCGCTACCTAGGTAGATTTACTCATAGTAAAATGACGTGATAGTGATCAACACCTCAGAGTGGTTTATACCTGGAAATGCAGTCACCGTTGAGCTATCTCCATGCATACAGTCTTCGAGTGGGATAGTGGAGCGGCTCCCGTTGATGAAGAAGTTAATCGTATAGGACGTAACAGTGGTTTGTTTCCAAAAAATACATATTTGCCAGTAGCCTCCTACTATCCAGTTGTCCTTCGTTTGCGCATCTATGTAGCACATTCACGTAGAAGTCTCCTGCACGTACTCTGGATTATACATACCGGAGTATACGGCGTACAATTTTACTCCCCGAGTACATGTGTTTATGCGAATACAGGTGACAGCACGTCGCTCTGATGCCTTACAGTCAACCTCATTGCTCCGCCTGCTCCAACCGACCACCCACATAAATACCAAGGTATTCGTGCGACGGTACACTTATAAATACACACTCGAACTACCTATCTACATATCCGTTTTTGGTCGCTTTGTCCTGTGGTCTCTGTAGGCGTAGGTAGGACAGTGTACATGAGGCCCTGTTCTCGCGTCGCTTTTTAGTAGATGTTTGGCGGAGTAGACGAATAACGTCACCATGCACAGAAGCTCGGCATCAACACCATTGTCTACACGTCTGAACGAAGAATACAGTTACGAGCCACAGACAGTTTTCTTTATTTCCACGGAGAATGGCAAATGATACCTCCACGTTAGTCTGTGCATCAACACTTTATGTATCTAGCAACGTACAGACGTCATATACATGTATTCATACACAAAGAGAGAACGATGTGAATGTTTGTGTACCTGGTGTACCTGTGCACTACATAGACATATATATATATATATATATATATACGTGTATATATCATCTCTACTTACGGCAAACGCCTGTTCACACGACCCACACACCTGTCCGCCTCCGTGTATAATACACAGGCGCAAACCACAGTGCCCACCTGTGGATAGTCGCATGAACAAACGCCAAGGTAACTCTTTGACTTCATATAGAAGCGTCTGCAACTCCCCCGCTGCGTAGAGCTCGAGAAGCTTTTGCGACCATTACGAGAATGTGCACAACTATCGGTAGTCACATGCATGTAAGTGTAGCGATCTGTACTTTCTTATGCGCGTATAAAGGCTCACGTGCGTCCTGTTGTAGATATGTGCGCAAGTATCCTTGCGTGTGTTGAAACTCGAACACATCAGACCTGTTTCCTTGAGGACCACTGATGGGAATATTCATACATATTTTTGCAGGCAGTGAACAACATATTGACAAGGACA
>NW_021151996.1:0-2557 GCF_002837175.3 Physeter macrocephalus | reverse complement strand
CTTTGAGGCTGCGAGGATTCTTCGTTCACCTAGGGACTTTCTACGTTTCTTCTGAGGTCCCAGTATCAACGTTGAAGCCAGCCCACGGACGACGTGTAATTTCTCAAGAACCAAGGGAGACAGAGGAAGCACTCACTGTGGTCCCTTCTCCGAATAAGTTTATAGGCAGGGAGATGTGCACTGTGCCAATGACATAAGCGATTTAAGGCGCTGGGTAGATCTAGGTGTCCCTGAACCTGCCAAAAGGCTCGCAGGATTCCGGAGGAATGTGTTCATTATCCCGGCCGCATGGAAAGTCGACTTTCCGCTTGACAGCCAGCGGCGGGCGGTATGGGAAAGCCAGAGTGAACACTAAGCACAGAGCTGTTCCACTGCAGCTCAGAGACGGATCTGAGAGCTACTGGCATTACAGCGAAGACTTTCTACACCTGTGTTCGGGCACATTGGAAAGATTTGTCACTCCAAGAATGCAACGAAGAAAACCGTGTGTTGCCTCTCAAACTGCATTCAAAGAGAGTAGCCGGACTACCTAGGGAGCGGAACGGTGCACGATCGGCCCACAAGAGTCATTGAGTACACCGTGTTCTTCCCAGGGACGTGGTGAGGCAGCGGGAGTCCTAGGAATAGCCTACTGGCCTTAACGGACTACTTTGCCTAAGGGTCCATGGAAATCGTTGGTACGGGACAACTCGTGGATGGAAACCCGGCCATTACGTTGAGCCTGCGGGACAGGTCTGGCTTTCCCGTCGTGTGAAGAGGGCTGCTGGAGGCTTCCTGCAACGAACAGGAAACAATCTGTGAATCCCGGAAACCTGCCTTTCCCTCAGGCGGCCTGGCCACTGTGAAGGGAGGACGGGCAACAACATTGTTTTTCCCTTCAATTTGAGACCGCCAGTGTCCTGCTCTCCCGTTGGGAAAATAAGGCTTGTCTCACTGGGTCCCGAGGGCAGCCTAGACAGAGCACAGGTACGTGTAGATTCTGACCAAGGAAAGGAGACTCAAGCAGCACCCTGCACCTTCCCTAATCCCACTTTGGCACCAAGGGAGTCCTGCACGGGCTGAAGGGCGTGACCGACGTCATTCCTTAAGTTAGGCCAAAGTGTCCTTTGATCTTACAAAAGCTGAGGGTGGGAGGTCGTGGGTAGATTTAGGTGTCCGTGAACCTGCCAAAAGCCCAGCGGTGTTCAGGGGGAAACTGTCCGTTTTCCAGACGGCATCGAAAGTCGAGTTACTGCTTGCCAGAGAGAGCCGCTCGGTAGGTACACCCAGCATGAACACTGCGCAGCGTGTTTCTCATGGCTCCTCAGTGTCAGCACTGTGAGCCAGCGCCTGGCATTCCACCTCAGACCTTCTACACCTCCGTTCAGGGGCACTTTTGAGTGTCTTGGCTATCTAGCTCTGCAACCAAGAGAAGAGTGTTTTGCCTGTCCCTCTGCATTCCAGGAGGTTATCTGGAGGACTTTGCTCGCGGAACGGTGCTCAGGGGGCCAAGAAGAGTTTCGGTACCCCGTGTCCTTCGCAGGGACACGGGGAGGCAGCGGGAGTCCTAGGAAAAGGCATCGTGACCTTCATGCACTACTTGCCTGAGGTTTCAGGGAAAGCCTCTGCACGCGTCCATTCCTGGATGGAGTACCTGAAACGTACTTTGGTCTTGTGCAACACTACAGTGTTCCCTCTATGTATAAAGGGCGCCGGGAGGGCTCGTGCACGGTATCGAAAACAGAGTGTTCCTCTAGGAAAATTCCCCTCCTCTCACAGAGCCATGCTACTTGGGAAGAGAACACGAGCAACCGCACTGCTTCTCAGGCCACTTTGAGGCCGCACTTTCAGCTCTCCCACGGGGACAATAATGCTCTTGCCTTTATGTGACTAATATCAAAATGGAAGCCAGCACATGTACTTGTAGTTTCAGACCAATGCAAAGAGACTCATGCGGCACCCAGGACGTTCCCTGATCCAGCTTTGGCACCAAGAGAGTCCTGCACGGGCTGGATGACTTCAACGACGTAAGTCCCGGGCTTCGGTCAAAGGGTCCTTGTATCTCCGAAAACCCGAGCTGGCGTTCCGGGGCTAAGTGTACGTTTGCCAGGCTACCTCTGGAGTTGGCTGTCTGCTTGGCAGAGAGAGACGGCAGATGAGTGTTCCCGGGAGGAACCGTAAACGCAGTGCCTGTTTCATGGCAGCCGTGGTTCAGCAGTGGTTTACACCTTTGCATTTGCAATGCACCAACGACCTGCTAGGCCTGTGCTCGGGAGGACTTTCGAAAGCTGGGCAATCTAGATGGGCAACAAAGAGAGCAGACGGTTGCCTTTCATTCTTCCTGCAGAGAAATGATCCCTAGGGCTTAGGTACCTGTATTTGGTTAGGTGGCTTACGAAGACACGTTGGGTACACAGTGCCTTGTCATGCGGCGTGGTGAGGACCCAGGAGTCCTACGAGTCCTGAAGAGCACACTAGCGTTAAGCCACTGCTTTGCCTAAGGCTTGTGGGCCAATGCTGCTGGCCTGGAAGCATTGTGGATGCCTTTCCGGGCCCTTGTTTTGATCTTCGTGATCAG
>NW_021151995.1:0-2557 GCF_002837175.3 Physeter macrocephalus | reverse complement strand
AGCGTCGCAGCCACAGTTTACTCACCAGCGCCACGTGGACGACACTACCTGGCACAGCAGCTCACGTAACATCGCGTCTGCGGATGCGGCCACACGAGCGGTGAACAAGCGACCCCGTACAACATGGCGCTGCAGCAACAGCTCGTGCAGAGGTAGCTATTGAGGCTGACAGATAACCGAACGGGGAAACTGCATTTACGTTGTCGTCTATTTCTAAGACCTGCGCTCAACAGCATTTCCGTAAATACCGTATCACGTGCGAAGCATTGCCGGGTCAAGAGGATCTAGCCACATTTAAAACGCACTGAACAAGCAGCATAGCACCATGCGAAACAGTTGACACATTCATGAGCCTTTGATTCCGAAGTATATTGTTTCCCTTCAGTGATCAACTGTAAATTTGAGGAGCACCACGAGGGGGGACACACGATCAAGTGTGCGCGGCTCCTAGCTAGCACATTTCTTTCTATAGAAAATGGGGAACCCGCCCAGCAGCAAAAGCCGCAAGCGTGGTAAAAGGTACACTGCAGTGGGGGCACCGCATCATGTCTCCCATCTCTACGTAGACGTTGACGATTGTGAGGGAGAGCTTTCTGAGCAGAATTCCGTGCTGTGCAACCAGAATAACCCTTGCGCGTCCCCAGGAAAGGGAAAGCAGCAATACGGCTACCGCCGTCTAGAATGTATTGAAAACTCAGATTTTTCAAACAACCCCGTCGTGAGGAGCGGAAGGGTGTGTAGCCCCTGTAGGATCTGAACAAGGCACCCTGACCCCGAAGCGCGCGCACTCCATATACACAACAGAGCAACAGAGTTTCAGCACAAGTACAGGCGGCAAGTCCTGGAAGATTGAGGCTGCGATACGCGGTGAAGCTTCTTTTGCGATGCCCGTGTGCTCTGTAGTATCGATCGCGAATATCATTTCAACTGACTCTCCACATGATAACTGTGGCTGTCTGTGGCCGACCCATACGCATCCGCAGAGGTGGATCTAGCCACACCTGTATTCTGCATTTCCATACTCGTGCCGGATATGGGTTCCGAGCATTATTTCAGAAGGGGCTGTACCACAACAACTGCTCTTGTAACTGAGATGGACGCATCAACACTCAACACTTATATTCTTCACTTTTTTACTAGTGCAAAATATGGGTTTCAAGCAGCACTTCTAGTGGGGCTGTAGCATGGTAGTCGCACCTGTGACTGAGATGGAGAACCACTCAACGTAAGAAATAACAAATCTTTTTGGGAGGCACGTGCAAGTCTGCAGGCAGCAGCATTACTGCGCAGATGTACTTGATCACCTTCAACGCCAGATGGAACACTTTTTTGGCGGGCCCCAGGTGCCCAAAAACGGCAGCTTCGAAAGTAACGCTCGCTCGCCCTTCAACAGTGGCTACGCTGCCGCTGCTGCGTCTGCCGCTGTGGTGTATACGTACTGGCCTCGCACGATTGCTGCATTTACTGCCCAGCGAATGCTGCAGCAGGAGATGAATTGTTGGAGAGGGCAACTGAGAACATTGCCTTTTCCCGCACATCCGCAGCGGGTCAACAGAGCACATAGAGCCGCCGAAGCGCCGAAACGTGACAGCTGCGCCACGCATCGCTGGCAGGCAAAGCAGACGCGTCATCACCCTCATCATCGTCAACTTCGGGAAAGTTTTCGTACGTGTGATGCTGCTGTTTACGCGTTCACCCGATTGCGTCACTTTTCTGAGTGCACTGAACTTCGTTTCTTCTCTCGTTTGAGGTGCCTTGTGCAACTGCATCTTGCCCAATAAGGCAAGAAGCGACGTATAAGGGAAAAGGTTTCATCCCCCCACACCAAGAGGTATACGCTTAGTCCGATGCTTGATCCAAGAAAGAGTTCAAATGTGTCCCACTAAGACGCATAATGTCAGTATTGCCCCATTTATGGTGCTTCTTACAGCAAACGTCCCAGGTGTCTACGCAGTTCTGGTGTGGCAGCGAACACAAATTCCTACAGTAGTGCGCTCCTATGGCCGTTGTGTAGTCGTCCGGAAAGGTTCTGTGGACAGCTCAGTCTCTACCCCTCTGAAAGGTTTTGCGAAACAACACCACCCTGCCGAAGAAAATGTATTTTGGAGGCGTGCCTGTAAGGTAAACACTCGCCCAGCAATCGAACATAGCTTCGTCGCAGACTCTTTCGTCTGTAGCGTCTTCCTTTCTATCCATCCCTGTTGCTGGGTCTTCGTAATGCACTGCCACGTCATGGAAATAGGCAGCGCTGTTATTCTACCTATACGCGCAGCATCAGACGCTGCGGCAGGTGTGGTGCGTGAAGCTTCCTCCGCCATCGGAGGGAGAGTTCGTATCTCTATGGCAACTCCCTTTCGCGGTAACATGTCTGAACGTCGTAGCCTCCTTGGGGCCGTGGGACCTATCGAGAGCCTTTCCGGAACGCTATAACCTGCAACTTCACCAGTCTTGATGGGAGCACAATAGTTGTATACGTAGTGTCTTATCTGTCTGCAATATGCTGAAGGTTGGTTGCAATGTTTGTTTCAAACCCGCTGTGCACGGTCGCCGGCACTCT
>NW_021151994.1:0-2558 GCF_002837175.3 Physeter macrocephalus | reverse complement strand
TCTTATCTTGGAACTAGAGCTCTTCTTATTTTAACTAGTGAACAAAAATATTATTTAATTATATTTCTTAGTTGAAATTTTAGCAGAAATAATTTCTTACAGAGTTAACATTTTTAAAGCTCAAGAAAGAAAAACTAATTGCTTTTATTCCTTTTAGAAGTTCTTAGCATTCTATCTCTACAGTTTCTAGCATTTAAAATATTATTATCACTTTATTGATTTTCAGACTTTTCCAAGAAATGAAAAAAGGAAATAGAAATGAAGAATATGGAGATAGAGAGATATAGAGATAGAAAAATATAGATAGCTATGGAGTGGGGAGAAGAGATACAGAGAGACAGAGAGAAACAATTAATTACAGCTAGGTTAAACAATGACCTACAGCTTTGACAATGTTATCAAGCCAGAAGATTAAAAAGTCATTGTTTATTAAATCAGGAAATATAGTAGAAATCCATGGTCTTGGAGAGCTTACATCAGTTCTGATTGGTTGGAATGCTGTTCTAGGAAGGACCCTAAAGCCAACTTAGCCCTCCAGAGGGGATGAGCCATGACTGTTAGCAATATCAGCCACACACAGGAAACATAACTGTGTGTCTGCCTGTGTATCATGTCTATGTTTTGCTGGGAAGTAGGCCTGACCTAGAGATACTGATTGGCATTTGCTTATTGACAAAAAAGGGGTAACAAGTTGTGAACTTTCTCCTCCCATCTGTCTCCTACTTCCAAATGTGTTACATTTATCCTAGCTTACAAAGCTGAAGTAGGGGGAAACTTCCCCTAAAATATTATAAATGACTAATTTGTGCAGGTGAATTGAAAAATGCTAAACTTATGCAGACAGATTTTGACATTTTAGAGTTACTGGTTCATCTCAATAAGAAAAGACATTTGGAAGATTTGGAATAAAATTTACTGCGTTTGTTAGCTCACTGACTACCAAATGCAAAGAGCTAATTATATGTTTTGATCAAACTCCTTCCAATCCATATCATCCCATATCCCATAGTGTATACAAATGAGGTCTTTTTCCTTTTCCGAATACTTTGACCCAGATGATAACAATTGTAGCCAACACTAAATACATGCTTATATACTAGGGTACTTGTCCAAAAGCTTTATCTAAATTAATCCACTTAATTTTTAAAATAATTCAGGGGGACAGATACATGTCCTATGATTACCCTATTTTATAGATAAAGAAACTGAGGTACAGAGAGATTGAGTAATTTGCCCACATTTGCACAGTTAGCAAATGTAAGGGCCAGGATATGAACCTGGCAAGGCTCTCTTATGCTCCCAGAAGTCTGTTGCCTAAACACTGTGCATACATACTGCCTTTTAAATTTTAACTATCTTTGCTTATTCTAGTTTTTAATGTCTTTATCTTACCTGATGCTGATTAAAATGAAGAGAAAGGATAAAAAGAAAAATACAGCAATGAAATTGTTTAATCTATTTAACAAATATTTATTGTGTGCCTACTATGTTATAATAGGGACATTTTTGGTGGTTGGGATAGATTGGGAAAAAAAAGCAATAAAAAAAAAATTAGGTCCCTATTTGTAAGAGATAGTCTAGTGATCAAAACAAATAAAGAGATAAATGATATTTTTCAGGTAGTGAAAAGTGCTATGAATAAACAACATAAAATACTATAAAGGTATTGAGAGGTAATAACAGGTGGTCAGAATAAGCCTTTCTGGGAGGTGTCAAATGAAGTAAGAAAGTTGTGAAAATATCTGCAGAATTTCTTGACAGAGGAAAGAGTAGGTACAAAGGCTATAAGCAATAATAAGGAGGACACTTTGCAGAAAGAAGACAATTTAGATTAATAGAACCTTACGATAAAGAAGTAGGCAGGAGCTATGTAAACATTGGGGCTTACAGAACATGATAACACTGAATTTTATTCATGTGTCAAACAAAAGTCTAGAGCAGGGAATAAAAAGGCCTCTGCATATTTGCTGGTGTAAATGGCTGAAGTCTTGAGTAGAAGATTTAACGTGTTCACTCACAGACCCTGCAGCTGGGATTTGACTTGCCAGGTCCCCTTGTGATTTTGCAGTAGAGTCTTATTATTAGGGAACATGCAGTCTTACTCGCTGAGAGCTTCTGCCAAAGGATCTACGTCAGGTTCATCACAGCCCACAGTATATGTGTTTGAAAGACAGAAAAGCATAGATGTTAAATTTGTAAAATACTGTACTACATAAGTTCAAATAATAGCAATTTTTGTTTAAAACATCTGTATCTTTTCATACACTCTCCATATGTCCTCTTTTTCATAAACTCTTATCCTAACTACATGAACATATTGGTAAGATTTGGACATAATTGTCAATCGTGATGACTATGCATATTTTCCCCTAAAAGGAAGTCAACAAAAGAGTCTATTTCACTGTGCTCTGTGAATGCCAAAGAAAACTAGAAAGCAGAATATTTACTTTTAAAATGGTTATAGGTAGAGTTACAATAAAAATTTTTAAAACTGTCAGCATTTCTACTGTATATATTGGCATTCTGGGAAGGTATCCATAAGAAATCATTAAAAAAAA
>NW_021151993.1:1208-2558 GCF_002837175.3 Physeter macrocephalus | reverse complement strand
GCTAAGTGTGCTGGACTTCAAGCAGGGCGTTTCACCTTTGTACCCGTTGAAGATGTGTGAGGAGGTCCATATGCTTTCAGCAACGGGGGAGTAAGAGTGGTGAAACAATCGCAGCTACTAGGTGCAAAGAAGGCTGCGTCGAAACAGTAGCAAGACGAACCTTGTATTATAGATACTCATATGATTAGAGCACGAAAAGTGTCCCACTGCACTGTGAACACAGCCTGGAGCAGGAGCTACCTCTCCTTTAATGCGCCTTTTGCTTGATGGTGACAAATACCTCTTGGACGAACACCCGAAACCCGGCAGGTGACGCTGGCAGAATGACTTGAGGTTCAGGTGTAGTACGCAGCTTACAAGTCAAAGGAATGTATTTCCCAAATCGTAGGCTCCAATTCTCCCCAAAGCCGAGCACCCCTTGCTTCGTCATTTGTGGCCAGGCACCCCCAGCTTCGGGGCAATAGTCAAATGAGACATGAGAACTGAACCGTCCTTTCTGCGCAGGGGTATTCGACGAGGGAGAAGTGTTCGATTAGCTCGTACATGCAGCGGCGCACTGTGGACTGTGAAGGGGGCCGCAGGGATTCAACGCAACAGTATGCTGGCGGTTGTGGTGCAAAGCACCTAAGTGGCAACTGAAGCACCATTTTTGACGGACAAAGACAAGCACGACGCCATCCCTTCAGCTCCTGACGCACTGGAGAGGCATGCCCTACAACACCCGGCAGAGCGTGTATTTGGAAACGCACTGCAGCCATGTGTCCTCGTCGTGGTCACCGTCGAGTCCAAGTCAGACGGACTCGAGCACCACTTGCTTCTTTGTCCAACACAGACACGGGCTATTCCGCCTTTCTCTTCTAATTCTTCGTTAACAATGCTTCCAGTCTCACTTGCCGATGACAGTCTTTCTTCTCAGGGGTGAACCCAGCACGCAGCCTGACTCCGATGTGTCAGGCATGCGGAGAACCACTGCGTGGTTTGCAAAATGCATTTCAGAATAGAATCAGACCTTTGAGAGTGAAATGATGTAATTGTCTACCCATGACAGCTAGCGACGTTCAGACGAACTCGGAGTTCAAAGTCGCCTCGCTGTAACCACATGCGTCGTAGAGCTACCGTTAGACAGGTACAACACGTGCACTTTCTCACAGTTCCATGGGGAGGCGACACAGTTCGTCGTCTGCCGGCTCCCTTGTGTCTCTAACGTGATGGAGTCATACATTATTACTAGCGCGCAGCTCTTTCAACTTAACTGTTGTGGCTAGAGCTCCGGTTGTTGGTCGTAAGCGACCTGTTTCGAGACGTCGTAACGGCCGGGTCTACTGTAATTTACTGGGATCGCATATGTGT
>NW_021151993.1:0-1198 GCF_002837175.3 Physeter macrocephalus | reverse complement strand
GGGATCGCATATGTGTCTGATGGTACCACGTAGGAGGAAGTGGCGTGCACCTGTCACGCTGAGGAGCAAAAACTGTAGACGTTTCACCCGTGCGAGGATCTACGGTGCCGGAGAAGTCCAGTCCCACGCCAGAAATGTATTCAAGTCTTACCGTCTACAATGTGGACCACGTTAGTTGAATGGTCTCCGTTTCCGTAGGAAGCCTGCCACGCAAAGTATCTGTGACGGCGCAGTGCCAAGACGTCAGCTCCTAGCTGGCCAGCGCCTCTTCTGCTTTTTTCGATTGCGTGCCCACTGCGCTGTAACGTTACTTGCAGTCGATGGGCAGCCACTGCCATCTCGAATTCTGCGCTGTGCCCGTGTTGTTAACAGATTAATAAAGACACAGGGTATCCGCACCTGCTTTCTGCGTATCACCTTCGACGCATCGTGGCCGAACAATTGTTGCGATGTCTCACAGGAGCAGTTCTCTTCAAGGTGTGACAAGCACACCTTTCTTCGATACCTGCAAAGCCGTTTTGGTGTTGAGGTTACACAGGGACCGTATCCTTGTGAACGATACACGTATGCGGTACATACCGAACTTCACCTGGAGATTCCTGTGTGAGAAAGCTACTGCACAAGTCCAAGAGCACCATCTCACAAACTGATTTCCGTTCGTTTGCAGTGGCTGTTGGCTGAATTGTGTTCTCTTTCATTTGGAGTCTTCCATTCAGTAGTTCACTTCCTAGTATACCGATCCTTTTATGTGCATTTCAAGCAAACATACGGAGGTGTCACAAGCGGAAAGATGTCGCGTTGTAGCAGCGGAGCAATCCACGATAAAGTTCAGCTTAGAAGTAGTAGCTCTGCCAGGTACATACAGCGCGTACCGTACAGTTTTTGTTGTAGTAGTCCAGATGCTCTTGCCTTACTTACAGCGCGTACAGCGCAAAGCTACGAACACTACGCTGACCTCAGACTACGGTTACTCCCCTACTGCAAAGCGACATATTGTCGCTTGTGATATCCTCGCGCTGACCACAGACCACGGTTACTCCCCTACTGCAAAGCGACATATTGTCGCTTGTGATATCCTCGTACTTCTGCCTGAAATGCACGAAAAGGCGCCGCCAGCATCTTGAGTGACTGTGCGTGCTGAGGCGCTTTTAGCAGTGCAGCAGGTGTCTCACAGCGCCAGCATACGAGCAACCGTGTC
>NW_021151992.1:2020-2558 GCF_002837175.3 Physeter macrocephalus | reverse complement strand
GGAGGAGGAGGAGATGGAGGAGGAGAAGGTGGGAGAGGACGAAAGACACCATCATATACACGCAGAGGCTACAACTGCAGCAGTCCGTGGGAAAGATTTTGTATTTACAGCTCGCCTGTTTCTGCAAAAATTCCTCTTCATCGAGCCATCGGCGCCCACGTCTCTCTCTTTCCGTGTGTATATGTGTACGTCGGCATACATCCGTCTATGCTTTTATGCGTAACAATACGTGCATGTATTCACAAGCAAAAACTCGTTGGCAGCCTCGGATAAAATACTTCGCTAGTAATGCCATTCCCGTGTGTAAGCGTTGACCGACATCTCCATATAATATATCTCTTTGTACGTCTACGTTTATATGAACGTACGCGTGTATGTTGTGTCTATATTTTCATATGCGTGTGAAATCATGGACTTGTGTGCGTATATAGGCGTCCGTAGGCCCCTCCGCAGGCACACACACACGTAAGTCTGCGGGTGCACACGAACAGCTGGATGCACAAACTCTAGAGAACAGGAGCCTTACGGGGTGAGAGCT
>NW_021151992.1:0-483 GCF_002837175.3 Physeter macrocephalus | reverse complement strand
GCAAGCAGCAACAAACAAATGTATATATATATATATATATATATGTACACATATATGTATGTATATATGTATAAACATCTGAACACACCTCGCCAGCTCACGCTCATACACACACTGCTATATATATCTCAACAGATACACTAGTTCACACGTACGTGTTGCACTGTCACGCACGCACGTGTTAATACTCGAACATCATAAATATAAATAAGAAGATGTACCGCACAGTAACATACACACCGCGGTATGCGTTTTATCTTTGTATACAGTCAGGTGCACGCATATGTGAGTGGATAGATACATCTGCGGAAGAGTAAAGCGGTTCGCACTTGTTCTCCCGCGCATTTAGCAGTACCTGTGGACCTGGAATGTGGGTATACCTGCAGACAAACTACATACGCACGCACGTATGCACACATAGCTACACATACATACATACGCGTGCATACTCACGGGTATTTACATGTGTGTGTATGAATATAT
>NW_021151991.1:0-2558 GCF_002837175.3 Physeter macrocephalus | reverse complement strand
GTGCCTCCCAAAACTGGGCTGAAGCTCAAGATGTCTCTGTCCCCTTCCTGTGAGAGTCCAGGGCAGGTGGGTGTCAGGTCCCAAGCTCTGCCCCCCCTGTTTCTCCTCCCTGCTTTCATGTGAGGGCTTCAACCAGCAGGGTGTGGTGACCAGGTGGGCATCGTGCCCTCCGTCCTAGGATGCAGGCTGGCCAAGGCCCTCACCACCTCCATCCCTTCCCCTTGGTAACACGAGACACTGCGCCCCAGCTGTAAGGGGTGGGAAAGCTGGGAGGTGCAGGGTAGCTCTGAACAGGAAAAAGGGAAATGGGTTTTAATGGGCAGTTGCGCGGGCCCTGCTGTGAGGGTCACCTGGACGCTAGCGCACAGACTCCGGGTCCTTTGAAGCTTCGATGCTCTGTCGTTCTGGAAATCCTATAGGAGACGGTCCACAGCAGGTGAAGCTAATGCCCTCAGTGGAGGTGGTGAAGCCAAAGATCCGCAGTTCAGACTGAAGGTGCTGATGTGGGCGTACATACAGGGCAAAACCGTCTCGTGTGAATGGACTTCAGGCAGGTTTAACGTGAATGCAGTCGTGTTAATGCCTAGCATCTTCTATCTTGTGCCTCCCCTCAGGGACCCCCTCCTCAGTGCCTGGGGCTCCGGCCTCTCTCCTTGGTGCTTAGAGGGCCATCTTCTCCCCAGGTCCTCACATGGTCTCCCCCTGTGCCTATCTGTGTCCTAATCTCTTCTTGTAGGACACCAATCCTATTGGATTAGGATCCACCCTAGTGACCTCATTTTTACTTTGATCATCTCTTTAAAAATCCCATCTCCAAATACAGACACATCCTGGGTTCCTGGGGGTTAGGGATTCAGCATGTGGATTTGGGGAGACATGACTGAGCCTATACCATCCTCCTTAGGAACCAAGTGTGCCTCGGTCCTTCCTTCCCTCAAGTCATATGAGGTGATGTAATGGCTCAAGGAGAGGCCACTCGTGCAGAGTTTGTGTCCCAGCTGGGGAACCCTTCTCTGCTCTCTTTGATCAGGCAGTGGCAGTGCCAGCCCCCTCCTGAGGTGAGCAGTTCTGGGGTTTCCTGCCGTGTCTCCTGGCCTGCTGAGGTGCTCAGTGTCAGGGAACCCAGGAGCCAGCAGCCTAGTGGGGATGCCGGAGATTCTCAGGGCCTTGGCAGATGTCTCTCCCAGCAGATACCCTAGTGAAAGTGGGGAAACATTTGGGGGATTACAGGTGGGAGAGAGTCACAGTCTCGTTTATGTTTCAGAAAGACCACGTTGGGGTGGGATGTGAGACGCACCGTGGGGCGGGGAGCTTTGTCAGGCCTGATGGAGGAACCAGGCACAAGATCGGGCTTGGGCCAGGGCTGTGGGCGTAGAGGGGAATTAGTGTGGGAACTGGCCACAGGCTGTTGTCGAAATATCGGCTTCCCTGTGTCGAGGCCGAACAGAAATACGGGGACAGGGATTTTGGAGGAAGAGAAAGATGGCTTTATTTTTCTGCCAGGCAGCAGGGAAGACACAGCCGGCTAGCACCTCAAGAACTGGGCACCCCCTTCTTGAGAATCAGGGAGGATTTTTTATGTGGGGCTCTCGCAGTCCGGGGTATAGGATGAGGATCAAAGTAGTAAAGGTCTTGCATTCCTCCTTTCCTTTGCATTATTTCAAAACAGTCACAGCTGGCATCAGGCTGCCCGGTAATTGGGGTCCAGCAGACTGGTAATTGCGTCCGTTTGCCTCTGGTTTATCGGCCGGTGACCTTGTTTCTGAAATGCAAAAACTATAGGGGGTGATTTGTTATGAGGGGCGTATAGAATGTAAGTGCTGGACATAATAAGGTTAGGGAGTGAGAGGCAGGGGCTGTAACTCACACAGAGTTAGGGGTGATGGGTGCCGAATGTAAATTCCATAGTGTCGAGGAGTGAGGTTAGCTTTGTGAAGTACAAATCTAGTTACTACAAATGAGTGACAAAGTGAAACAAGGAGTGATGAGCTCTTTCAGGCCAGGTTACGCTTCTTCTCTAGCCTGTTCGCTGTTCCCTTTGTTTCCCTTGTTCTCAGGGCAGGGAAACTTCATTTCTGTTTTTGCTGCAACAGGACTGTGGAGGAGGAGCTGGCAGTCACTGGGGCACAAGTCGAGTGGGAGCCCGGGGGGCCCCAGTGTTATCGAACCAAACGTGGGTCCGCTCGCCCGAGTGCAGCAAAGCCAGTCTACTGACACCGGGTGTGGAGAAGGACGGTGCAGCCTTAATTGTCAAACTGCCAATACAAGGAGGCCAGGTGGCCTGTGCTCTAAAACCCCAAACTCCCTGAGGGATTTCAGCAAAGCAATTTTAAAGGCCAGGTGAAGGAGCGGGGTCGCAGGGTATGTGATCAGCTGGTGCACAATTCTCTGGTTGATGGTGAGGTAACAGGTGGTTAACATTATAAATTCTTAGGCAGCAGAAGCTCTGGGGCTACCTGTTCGTGATCATCAAGTAGTTAATTTCTTCCACTTGGTGGTGGTTTTAGCCTCTGTAAAACAACTCAGGAAGCGTGCATCAGATACTGTTATCCAGGTAC
>NW_021151990.1:1156-2558 GCF_002837175.3 Physeter macrocephalus | reverse complement strand
TACATACACTCCAGCCTTCCTCAGCTGTTCTCTGTCGGCTTGTCCCTTTCCTTGTTACTTGTTGCTTGGCACCTCGAGAGGCTATGAGCTTTTCCTGGCAGCTCTCCCGGTTTCATATCTTGACGTACTGAAAAGGTCTTTAACAGAGAAGTTGTTTACGCGCACGTGAAACTCAGAAATCTGTTTTCGTTTGCAAAAACCAAGTCCGGCTGCCTGGCTTCCTTCCCTCGTCGCCTGCGAGGATCCCCTCATCCAGCTGTGTATCGCACCTGCTGCCTTGATATAGTATAGAGACCAGGTACTGCTGCTGCTGCGGAGTCAGTACCTATGCAGGTCCGTTGACTGGTGGTGCTGCGGGTGGCTCTGCTTATAAAAGTAGTAGGCCAGTCGCCAAGTCTCCTACTGCGTATACGGCTCCTCGCCTTTTGCTGCGGATGGATGCAGCTCTGTTTATGAACAAACACACTCTGGCATTTGTATACAAATACGTCCTCCCCTCTGTGCGGCTCCGCCGCTTTGCTGAGACCGTGTGCTTACCTGTGGACACGTTAGGCTTTAGGCAGTTGGAGATGTGTCTTTGCAGCGCAGGTGTATCCGCTTGGGCTTTCACTACGCACAGCTCTATGTGCAGAAATATATTTACGGATATGCTGCGTCTTCTTCCGCGCGTGTGACTGAGTTGCATCGCGCCCTACTGTCTTCTTCAGTATCTGATAGCCGACTCGATTCTGCTCAGCTGGTGTGGGAGTTACCTGTGCAGATCGCTGGTAACGACGCTTTCTTGATTCCGACGGCTGAGGTGCCTCTTGTGGGCCTCTGTAGGTAGGCCTTCCCTCCTGTATGCGAAGAAAATAAATTTTGAATCGCTGGACGTGAAAGAAGAGGCGCGCAGGAGCACGAACAGCAGCTGCTGCAGGAGCTGCCACAGCAGCAGCATGGACAGCAGCAGCCTCCGGAAGAAAGGCAGCAACCATGGCAGGAACAGTGGCAGCTACAGCGAAAACAACAGCAGCCGCAACCAAAACAGCAGCAGCCAGAGCAGGAGTATAGAAACTTAAAGCGCCGCATAACGCTATTTATTTCCGCAGAGTGGCCCTCGTGTTAGCGTATGGTGCATATGCTGCTGCGGTATACGTTTGCCGCTGCACCGCATCCGCTGCCGTTTGGTTGACACGACCACTTTTACGGCTTAGTATACATTCGCCTTCACGTCAGGCGCTATTTTTGTAGGAGTTCTGCGACCGGCACCCCACCCTAGAAAGTCTTTCTCGGCATTCATAAAGCTGCGTCTGCGTCAGTCACTGAGAATCCCTCGGCCACCTTGTAGCTATGGCTATAAAGAAAAATTTATATCTCTTCGCCTTACGGTCATGGCCGTACAACTAGACGGACACTTATTATG
>NW_021151990.1:0-197 GCF_002837175.3 Physeter macrocephalus | reverse complement strand
GTTGAAAGCGCGTCGCGTATGTTTTGCATCTTCTACGTTTGAGAACAGACGTGTGACGTGTGTTTATTTTCACTTTCAGTGGACACGCGTGTGTGCGCACGTTAGTGCGTCCGAGGTGTGTAGCATGCCTGACTGTCTCAGAGCTGCAGATGCTTGTGTACATATTAACACTGTCACGCTTAATACGCTGCCTGGGG
>NW_021151989.1:1770-2558 GCF_002837175.3 Physeter macrocephalus | reverse complement strand
TGATTATTTGTTGACATTTGGCGCTTTTACGACGCCGCCTGGACTTTCCCGTTGTGATAAACAGACGATACAAGTTACGTAGAGTTACTGCTTAGGTGTAGAGTCCTTTCTGAGTTGACGACCTTTACATCAATGACGTCGGTGTTTCTGCGTTTGAAGAACGGGAAGCCTGTTTTTGTATATATCATTATTATATATATATATATATGTGTATGTGCGTGTGTGCATCCGTCGAAATGGGTTCTGGGGATGTCTTTGTAAAGAAATCCAGAGACAGAACACAGGAGTAGAGCGGTTACGACATACGCATGACACCATGTACATTTCCACTCCAGAAAACCACGAGTTCTTCCGCTTGAGTAGATTTGTGACGAACTCAGAATACAACCACTGTAGGAGTGCACAAGACCCAGATATGTTGAATCAAATATGCACCCGTATTCATATGCACAAACATGTATATTTCATGCGAATGAAACGCAAACTACAGAATGAACGAATTTGAGTATCCAGCGCTCACGCAGCTGTGGAGTGTTGTGCAGTGCCCCAGCTGTACTTCTTCGCCTTACTCATTTTCAAGGCAGAGCCAGGGCCTTCCCCCACGTGTGTATACCCTGAAGGCTCCTGTAGAAGCGCGGACAGGAGAATGTTGCTCTGCTTTTATGCACACACGGACAGACTTTAAACAAAAATACTTGGTAAACTGATGATGCATCTTACCGTACATACACTGGCGTCGATAGTTTTCCAAGTGTTTACAGTGCACAGCAGATAGAAGGTCGTTCGCT
>NW_021151989.1:0-757 GCF_002837175.3 Physeter macrocephalus | reverse complement strand
GTAAATGTGCGCGTACGAACGGGGCTTTGTTCTCTTTGTCGTAAATACCTGGTCGAAGCCTTCATCCAGAATGAGTATTCACTTTGGACTCCAAAGACGTACGCATACATGTAGTCACGTGCACATGTATGATTCTGGAAAAACGTCTTAGATACTTTGTGTGCAACAGCCCTGCAGCATGGAAGATCGGACAGATTTTTCTTGTGTGCGTGTACTTGCCGACGCAGTTCAATCACGTCTGAGATAACTTTTTCTCGTGCGGGCGCCGTTCAAGCACGCTCGAGACATGATTACAGCTTTTTCCATTTAGTACGCAGAAACTTGGCTGGCGCCCCAAGGGCGTCCCGGGTACACTCTATTTTTTTTTACAGGGTAGTTCGACGCGCGTTCACGTTGTTTCATAAGCTGCGTTTACCTAGTACAGATGGTGACACTGAACCCCCATCGTACTCGTGTTATACATGAGACTGATATTCCTGCCATAATTTAGCAGCGAAAATCTCGCATATGTATAGTACCGTACTGAAAGGGAAGATTAGCAGACAAACACATGTCTGCCTCTGTATAACTTGCAGCTGACTGGATTGCTTGTTTTTCACTGTTCCCTGATTTCCCCCCTTCACATTAGAATACGCGTCGGCGTATATTGACTGGTAAACAGGTGACTCATATCCGGACTTACCTCTAGTTTTCCTGTGACCCCCCCATTTATTCGATTAGGAGGTGAATGATAAAGCTAATCTATTGTTTGGTGTCA
>NW_021151988.1:1459-2558 GCF_002837175.3 Physeter macrocephalus | reverse complement strand
ACAGGTAGATAGATATGTACACACATACGTACATGTGTGCACGAGTATACGTGCACTTATACAGGCACACGCACGTGTGCGGCTGCACCATAAAATGGATGTTGAATAGGCGTACTAGGCAATAAGAAGAACCATACTTCTCCTTGTGACCTACCGCTGCGGGTAATAGGGACGTGGACCTGAAGAAAATCAGCATCTGACGGAGAGGAAGGAGAACGAGTATGAAACGAAGAGGACGATGGAGAGAAAGGTAGGAGAGTAGCAGGAAGCATCATTTTCTTCAACAACTGCACGCATTCCTTTGCGGTCAGTCTCTGCAGCCCCGCTATTCTTCTGACGTAGTCGAGCGACACTTTCATCAGGCGTCTGCAGCAGAAAAAAAAAAGGATCCCACGGCAGCAATCCGGCAGGCCACACACTAAAGAAGAAGGAAACGAAGACGAAGGAAGCAGAAAACGAACAAGCGACAAAACGGCAGATGAGAGCCGAAGGAAGGAGAACGAGAAAGAAAATCTCGAACGAGAGAAAAAACAAGTGCAGTACTACGTAGTCGCGACAGGAGAGCAACAGACCCACAAAAGCGGCAGCAGCAGCAGCACCTGCAACGGAGCGGGTGCGGATACACACGCGTAAGCAGTGACAACGGTAATCTCCGACAACAGCGGCATGAACGACGCAAGAGCAGAAGCACCAGCGGCCTCAGTGCCTACAGCGATGTTGCTGTGACAGCAGCAGTTACAGCAAGAGAAAGGCAAAGGAAGAGGAGGAGAGCAGCACCAGCAGCAGGGAAGACAGGAAAAAGAAGGGCACAAGCAGCCGAAGCATCGGAAAGGACAAAAGGAGGACGAAAGGGCAACAGAAACAGCATCAGGGCAGATCATATAAAAGGAACAGCAGTCGTACACGTGCACGAAGGCACCGGAAGCAGCAGCAGCAGCCGTAGCCATGCTGCAGGAGCAGCAGCGCCGCAGCAAAAGGAACGGGTGGCCGGGAGGCGTGGGAGTAGCTCGGGTGCTGAGGAAAGAAGAAAAGTGCATGTCTGGAGACAGACGGAAGAAATGTCTACTGCAATACACCTGCTTGTAAGTCGCAGCAGAAG
>NW_021151988.1:0-430 GCF_002837175.3 Physeter macrocephalus | reverse complement strand
GGTGTTGTTTTGTCTTCTTTACACGTACGCGCACAGGTGCGGCCGCGACACCGTGCGTGAATATATCTCTGTGTGAGTATTTACAATCACGTTCCCTCCCAGAGAGGCAGACAAGCGGATACATTAGGCAGGAAGATATACATATATATATACATGTACACAAAAGCTCTTTAAAATGCTCCTGTACATACGTGGACACATGTAAATATCACGTCGCATACGCACACACTGTCAAAGCTTACACGTACGTGTTTAAGTATACATATTAAGACACAGAAGTGCACCTATCTATCTATATGTATACATATAAATGTGCACGCGTGCAGACGTAAGATGCAGAATATACCTGTAAACACATCAACATGCGGATTTATGAAAATCTACACACATCCGTAGAAAGACACAGGTACGTAGGTAAAGAGAGTAGAGG
>NW_021151987.1:0-2559 GCF_002837175.3 Physeter macrocephalus | reverse complement strand
TCTATTATTCATCCTTTTGCACTAATCCCTTAGGATTTTTCAAGGTAAATTCAAATTATTAAGACCTTGTGGAGAAAATCCAAGCTATTGGTCATTTAAAAGACTCTGTTGACCACTACGATTTCCAAGTAATTGGAAGCATTGGCATATGTGGATATGATTAGCCACATCTGCTCAGAAGGAAGCCTGGATGGCTTGTTGGAAATAGGATGGCAAGAAATCATTCCTGGGTGACTCCTGCGTCCACTCCTGAGAGACATTAGTAAGCAAACAACCCACCAGGAGTGACTGACTTCATTTGCTGTGAACGCTCTCAGACTATGGAGAAGCTGCATGGCCGGGACAGGAGGGAGAAATTATTGCCCTCCTAGAAGAGTCAAAAGACACAGTGACTTTAGTGCTGTGTACCTTTTAGCATTACTGTATATTATGCTCTTTAACGTTAAGATGATAATTACAGAGAAAGTCGCTTACAGAATCATAAATTAGGCATGCTTTCTCTACGTGGGCTTTTTGTGCTTTATTCACATCAAAAGTGTGCACATTTTTTGTGCACACTTAATCCCACCAGTTTAATGGGGCATGTAAAATATGTCTTGCAAATTTGTCGTTTATAAATCTTAAGCTTGCTGAAAATGAGAGCCAGCTAACCATTTAGATTCTTAAAAACAACAGCTTGCCCTTCAATAACTTAACTTTAATTTGGCCAAACTCAGGAGGTCCTGAAGGAATCCTTATGAATATGGTGTGTAAACAGGTTAGGTTTCTTCAAGTATCAAGCAAAAGTAAACCAGATTCAAGCTCACTTAACTCAGAAGAGAATACATTAGCTCAAGGAAGTAAAGAATCTAGGGGAATATCTTCAGGCATTGTATGTGGCATGAAGCTCCAAGAAGGTAGCATATGCATAGTTTCTGTTTGACACCTTAACTGCCCCCACTCCAGAATACTCATAGACTACTTTCCAGAGTTTGAAAAATGGAGATCTGTTATAGGCTGAATTAAATCCCTTCAAAATTCAAATGTTGAAGCCCTAACCCCCAGTACCTCAGAACGTGAACCGTGTTTGGTAATAGTTTCTTTAAGTAGGAAGTTAAATTAAAATGAGGTCCTTAGGATGAGCCCTAATCCAATTTTACTGGTGTCCCTATGAGAAAAGGAAATTCAAACACAGATAGGTACAGAAAGAAGATTCTATGAGGACACAGGGAGAAGATGGCCGAAGATGGCCATCTACAAGTCAAGGAAATATGCCTCAGATCAACACTGCTGACACCTTGATCTTGGGCTTCAAGCCTGTGAAAATTAATTTCTGTTCTTTAAGCCACACAATCTGTGGTGCTTGTTATGGAAGCCCAAGTAGATTAATATAGGCTCTGAGATACTTGACTCTGAATTTTAGAATTCTCAGCATTTGGATGGTGACTATTGTTCAGAGAGCTTCTGCCTGAGCATCCAGAAAAAAAGATGTGAGGACAAATGTTCATAGTGAGCCAAATGTCCTGACATAAGGGTAAATCAGAGTAAATTCAGCTTACTATTCCTGAGGATAAACTGAATTATAGATACATTATTTGGTAGGAAGTGATTCAATTTAGAAGGTGTCTGGAGGCTTCAGACTTAATCTGAATATTAATTACAAAGATGATATTCTTGTACAAGTTTGCTTCATCGTTTTATTCTTAATTAAAGACCATTGTATGTTTGATGTTTTCCCTCTCGTTATTGTATTTGCACGTAGGGCATTTTATTTCCCTCACTTCTTAACTAATTTTTCTCTATCAGCCTCAGAAGAAACAGCAGTGTTTGTCTTCAAAAACTGGTGGAGAAAAATATTTGTAATTGTAAAACAAACCCCCAAGCCTCCCAAGTTATGGCAGAGTACAGTGTCTTTAGAAGGCAAAACTGTCAAGCAAGGAGACATTGATTCATTCCCTGAAAATAGCCTTCTCTCACAGTGCACTCCCTACAAGAGGCTGAGACAAAGCCATGAAGGGCCTCTGGTTTGTTGGTCCCCCATTTCTGGAATATTTCCACCGATAGTCAACCTCCAGGGAATTGCATAGCAATCTTGTGTCCACCACACCTGTGAAAGTCCTTCTGGAGGCAGTTGACAGAAGTTTTTAACACACACATCCTCAGTCTCTTTCGTTTCACCTGCTGCTGTGCATGTGTAGTAATAATTCTGTTCCCAGCAAAAGAACTTAATTCTCATAATTCAGTCATAGAGAACCAAGTCTCCAGTGGGAAAAATCATGTGTGCAGAATAATGCTGGCTTTTCCTTCTTTTTTCTTTTTTTTAACTTTTTCCTTCCTAAAACTAGTATCATATTATTCCCAATCCATTTCTTTCTATTCTTGGGAACATAGGAAAAGTATAATCCCCACCCTTCTTGCATCTAGGTGTTGGTCATATGACCAGTTCTGGCCAGTGGAATATGGGAGAAGTGATGTACTCCTTTCCCAACCTGAATCCCCAAAAAAGTCTCCCAGGGCTTCCCTGGTAGCGCAGTGGTTGAGAGACCGCCTGCCGATGCAGGGGACACAGGTTCGTGCCCC
>NW_021151986.1:2084-2559 GCF_002837175.3 Physeter macrocephalus | reverse complement strand
TTGTCAAAAGCTTTTTCTGCATCTATTGAGATGATCATATGGTTCTTCTACTTCAATTTGTTAATATGGTATATCACATTGATTCATTTGCGTATATTGAAGAATCCTTGCATCCCTGGGGTAAATCCCACTTGATCGTGGTGTATGATCCTTTTAATGTGTTGTTGGATTCTGTTTACTACTATTTCGTTGAGGATTTTTTCAACTATATTCATCAGTGATATTGGTCTGTAACTTCCTTTTTTTGTAGTATCTTTGTCTGGTTTTGGTATCAGGGTGATGGTGACCTCATAGAATGAGTTTGGGAGTGTTCCTTCCTCTGCAATTTTTTTTTTTGTGTGTGTGTGTGGTATGCGGGCCTCACACTGCTGTGGCCTCTCCTGCGGTGGAGCACAGGCTCCGGACGCACAAGCTCAGCGGCCATGGCTCACAGGCCCAGCTGCTCCGCGGCATGTGGGATCCTCCCGGACCGGGG
>NW_021151986.1:0-880 GCF_002837175.3 Physeter macrocephalus | reverse complement strand
GTGGGATCCTCCCAGACCGGGGCGCGAACCCGGTTCCCCTGTATCGGCAGGCGGACGCGCAACCACTGCGCCACCGGGGAAGCCCTCGAGGTATTTTTTGATTTCCTCTTTGATTTCTTCAATGATCTCTTGGTTATTTAGTAATATACTGTTTAGCGTCCATCTGTTTGTGTTTTTTACTTCTTTTCCCCTGTAATTCATTTCTAATCTCATAGCGTTGTGGTCAGAAAAGATGCTTGATATGATTTCAATTTTCTTAAATTTACTAAGGCTTGATTTGTGACCCAAGATGTGATCTATCCTGGAGGATGTTCCATGCGCACTTGAGAAGAAAGTGCAAACTGCTGTTTTGAATGGAATATCCTATAAATATCAATTAAATCTATCTGGTCTATTGTGTCATTTAAAGCTTCTGTTTTCTTATTTATTTTCATTTTGGATGATCTTTCCATTGGTGTAAGTGAGGTGTTAAAGTCCCCCACTATTTTTGTGTTACTGTCGATTTCCTCTTTTATAGATGTTAGCAGTTGCCTTATGTATCGAGGTACTCCTATGTTGGGTGCATATATATTTATAATTGTTATATCTTCTTCTTGGATTGATCCCTTGATCATTATGTAGTGTTCTTCCTTGTCTCTTGTAACATTCTTTTTTTTAAAGTCTCTTTTATCTGATATGAGTATTGCTACTCCAGCTTTCTTTTGATTTCGATTTGTGTGGAATATCTTTTTCCATCCCCTCACTTTCAGTCTGTATGTGTCCCTAGGTCTGAAGTGGGTCTCTTGTAGACAGCATATATATGGGTCTTGTTTTTGTATCCTTTCAGAAAGCCTGTGTCTTTTTGTTGGAGCATTTAATCCATTCACATTTAAGGTAATTA
>NW_021151985.1:1286-2559 GCF_002837175.3 Physeter macrocephalus | reverse complement strand
AGACACGCGGCAGCCCGATGACCTGTATGATGCCATACGTGAAATTCAGACGCAGCAACCACCACGCCACGACACCCCTACACACGTGGGTATCCATCCGTTCGTGGCAGCTCCTCTGCAGGCGCAGGAAACGCATGCACTGTATTTATCTATCCGTCTCTCTACCTACATATGTGTACGTGCCTATGCATATACGTAGGAAAAGGTGCTCAGGAACAGATATCACCGTGAGAGATGCGAAAACAAGCTAGGCAGAGGTATATACGTACATCTGTCCACCAATGACAACCAAACGCAGGTGCAGTGTGTGTGGACCTCTGTGCACAGCTGCATCTTCCTTCAGCGAAGAAAAACGCTTTCGGAGTAGACAGTCTCTGTCCCTCTTTCAAAGCGCGTCTCTCAGGCGTATCTCCAAGACACACATCGAGCCGCAGGCGCCGTTGTAGACACAGAAGAACAGGCAACCTGTACTTCTACAGAGAAGTCGGTCTGCATCAAAAGGAAGAAATGGAGACACAGGTGCACGGATACACTACCGCAGGCGCGGTCGCTACTGAAAGAAGACTCACATCTCTGCGCAGAGGCAGGTCTCTTTTTCTTATTCTCTTGCTCGCATTCAGGCAGACAGATGCAAGCAAGGAGTTCGAGCACAGACATATACATACATATATACATACGTATGTCCTCCTTTCTCCTACTCATACACATACGGGTATATGTGTGTCTCTCCCTCTATGTACACATATATACCCCTCTTTTATTTCCTGTACATACGCATAAAAACATACACGTCTTTCTTTCCTTTCTGAATGCATACACACATATATACACACACACACATACACACTTCCCTTTCTTCTGAACATAAACGTATATCCCTCTTTCTTCCTCTATGCGTATACAACAGGATACAGATGTTTCTCTTCGTATATGTATACATATATACCTCTCTTTCCTCTGCTGTACATACAAATATACGTACGCGTCTCTCTACATATATCTCTTTCTTATCCTATGCATATATATATTTATATGCATGCCTCTTTTTTTCATTCTTATATGCTTACGCGTATGTGTCTTTCCAGCTGAGTTGTACAGACCTACGCGGGGCATTTATTCTAGTCGATAAACGTACACACGTACCCATATGCGCACGTGTCTATCGAAGCACCTATATATCTGCATATCGTTATTGATAATTACATCCAAACCAACGGATATCTCTCCTCTCTCCCACATATATATATATATATATATATATATATACATGTAT
>NW_021151985.1:0-483 GCF_002837175.3 Physeter macrocephalus | reverse complement strand
CCGCTGACAAACCGACCGCACCAAAATTCTGATGAGTCCGATCTCCATGTCGACCTCCGTGCGCCGCCACTGCAGCCAACGCATGCGCAGCACGGCAACGCTTCTTCTCCCAGTCACAGAAAAGTCTCGCAACCACGAAAGCACGAATGCAGAAAGCTGACGCTTCTCTCTACGTACGTACACGTATGTATTTCTAGAAATAATAACGGTGGCCAGTTTTCTCTTTCTCTCTATGTATGCTGGATACGTGTGTATGCAGTACACCAAGCCCCATGCACACACCACCTCCCAGGGATCACTACACATATATACATACAAAAGGGGAAGACATGGATTTTCTTATACACACGTACACATGTATGCATAAGGTTGTACCTGGTAGTATATAATAAATGCACACATATGTCTACATATGCAAATATGAATGCAGGCATGCACATCTATCGGCTGGTGTTTTCGGGAATCGAATGACTAGATGAATAT
>NW_021151984.1:2407-2559 GCF_002837175.3 Physeter macrocephalus | reverse complement strand
TTGTCCATACTATCTTTAGAGGCAGACCAAAGGTTGGTCATTTGTTGATATTCCCAGGGTATTTCAGTGGATGAATGTTCAGGAAAAACTTTCTTGTTGACAGACCAGAAATGAAAAAAAAATGAAAGGGAAAATAATACAGCCCAGAAATT
>NW_021151984.1:0-519 GCF_002837175.3 Physeter macrocephalus | reverse complement strand
AATTTTCACATTACTGTCTTCAAAGACCTATAACGTTGTTGGAATGAGTGGAATAAAGAAAATATATCAGATGTGCCCTAAGTTCACATTTCATCTAGATGTCAGACCTTTAGTGCTTTGCTTCTCTCTCCCCTCCCAACGTCACTCTGAATCATTTATAGGTGATGCTGTGAGTCTTAAATGGTATCTTATATCTAGTTTTGGTTTCACACAATTGAAACCTCGTATTTACTTATAGAATACAAGAGATTTATTTCCTGACAAAAGAATTTTAAGCACTCGACAGCGGTCTAGGGAAGAGTTCGCATCAGGTGAGATGGGACGTCCTGATTACATTATACATGTGTTCCCACATTCTACAGTATCATAAAGCGAGATTTGCAACTCTATTCCTAAACCACACAGGGGCCTTCACCAACCATGACCCGTCACAAAACTCTTCAGTGCCCAAGGGGACAGCATAGAAATGAATAGTGTTCGTGTCCGGGATAGAAGGGAGGAACTGTAGAAAAACTGCTG
>NW_021151983.1:2101-2559 GCF_002837175.3 Physeter macrocephalus | reverse complement strand
CCAAGAGTACTGAACATTTTTGCAAAACTTCTGCCTGCCCAAGTTCTTCCAGTGCTTACAGACATTTGCCCTCACGCTTCTCGTCGTTATAACACAGCAGGTTCGTACTGTCGACTGAGACGCGATGGTCACAGGGAGTCGGTACGTTCATTCCTGTACTGTCGACGGAGTCGCAACTCACCCAGCATTGCAGAAAGTTTGTTACGTTGACGACGGAGACGACAGCTTGTAAACAAACGCGTTACTGAAGACTGTTGCCACTGATCGGTTGTACTGTGCAGAGTCTTCAGCCGCCAAGTTGGTTCTATCACGAGAAGTGGCATGGCTGCTGTAAGACGAAATGCTGCTCTAACAATGCTGTCAAACGGGATGCATAATACTGCGTCTTATGAAATGCTGCTCTAACAATGCTGTCAAACGGGATGCATAATACTGCGTCTTTGCGATTTACGTGTAAT
>NW_021151983.1:0-643 GCF_002837175.3 Physeter macrocephalus | reverse complement strand
TGTTGTGTGCTGTACAGCGTCAGATGTGTACAACTCTTGTTCCTGCACGCAAATGCAGGAACTCTGCAACTGCCTTCTGACTACTTTGGTTCCGCTCCCTTCTGCAAGCTTGTGTGCTCTTTACCGTCCGTTGTTATTTCTTCCTGATTAATGTACTAGCTACCCTGCTGTTGCTCAGTTGTGCGGGGCACTGCGTGCTGTCGCTGAAAAGCAATGTCACTTGTTCCTCGCTGAACCAGTTCTGAGTGAGATCACTCTGTACGTCCCCGTCTCCCTTTTATTTTGCCTCACTTGTTGCAACTTAGGCCTACACGTATTTTGATTCTCGGTCGACGCCTTCATATTCTTTCTCACTATCGCTTTCATGTGCATCTTTGTGGTGTCTGACCGGTGTGTTGGTTCTTCCTTACGACGGCTACATTCAGGTCTGTACGAACGTTTGTCTCCTCACAGATGTATCTGCACACTTGAGTACGGTTCGGTCCCCTTTTAATCAGCGTTGTATCTTTTTATTTGTGGTCCTCGGTAGTGTGTTTTCACCGCCATTTTAGCACTGGCTAAGTGTCAATCTATCTAAAGTTCAACTGTGCATAGATCATACGGCATGTGAGGGCCGGGCGTGTTCTGCACAGTTCATAGATAT
>NW_021151982.1:2153-2560 GCF_002837175.3 Physeter macrocephalus | reverse complement strand
ATTCTCGTGAATGCTGTTCTCGTGTTTCGCCTCCCAAAAGATATCCGACGCTCAATCCCCCCACGTGATTCGCATGCAGTGACCATGGTAATGTTTCTATTGCGGAGCAAGGGCGGCTGTCGAGAGACACATGACGAGCCACAGCAACGTGTCAAGACAACGCATGTTTCGTCGTGAATCCAGTCAGAACAAGACTTGTGCACGGAGTTCATTTTGCATGTTTCCTGATTTTGTAGCTTCCGTGCGCGGATCGGCATTCCGGATGTTCAAAGAATGAAATCGCGTCACAAATGCCAGCCGACGGACAAACATCGATTCTGAACAAAGGATGTCTGTGCGCCTTCTGCATCAGACCCCCACCAAGGCGACCTCCAGTGCAATAGATCTGATGAGCACTGCAGTTACTC
>NW_021151982.1:0-699 GCF_002837175.3 Physeter macrocephalus | reverse complement strand
TACATTGAATAAGAGCAGTTAAATGGTACCGTCAGAAGTCTGGTGCAAATCTCTCGCGGTATTCCTGTGCTCGCGCTTCTGTGAATAACAGACCAAATACCTCGACGAAGAACTGCATAAATGCGTGGTCTACCAGCTCTGGGGTGTGTCAGATCAAAGCTGACGAGGCAGAGCGTATTTCCAAAGTAAAACGAGATCATCGAAATCTCGTGTAAAGCCGGATCAGAATCCCGGACTGATCTGGAGTTTACGAAGGTGCAGCTGACACGTCGTTGCGCATTGCTGTGTTCTTTCATATGGTGAACATCTTCCGTGCGCATGAATCGCGGTATTGGGTTGTATAGCGTGCAGCACCAACTTTGGGCAGTGCCTCGTTGCCGTGCTGAGAAGTTCTCAAGACATCTGTAGACTAGCGAGGTAGTTTTCAGCTTCTGATCAGAGCCCCGTGTGAGGAGGCGAGGAGAACATAAATCTAGCGGGACGACGTCGTGGAGCGAAGAGATATAGAACAGAGCAGCGACATGCACGGTTGGTGCAGAGAACACCCCCGCATTCTTATCGGCATTCTCAATCGTGGGCGAGACCTCATCGAAATCGTCGGCCAGCAGAACGACCCCGTCGATTGTTACAGGCAGAGCCCGGTAACGCGGTCAGCGTCGTCTGCAGAAAAAGCACAGAGACAAACAAACAGGCCAGGAC
>NW_021151981.1:0-2560 GCF_002837175.3 Physeter macrocephalus | reverse complement strand
AAAAAAAATTGTAACAGAAATTGATATTCAACCATGATAAGACACAATATGCAATGGTATGTAGACTTTGGTAGATTTAAATAAAGTATTCTAATTAGCATTTGTTTATATCTATTTACTTGCATCTAAAGGAAATTGGCAGGAACTTTCTTTCTGTAAGAATAACTTGTACAATAAAAATTCAACATAATTTTCCACTTATTTAAAAACATTTAAATAATGTTTAAATTAGATCCATACATTCTATACATATGTAGTAGAATAGAAAATGTATTGGAGCAAAGCAAGGCTGGAGACAAGAGTGTAAGAACTGACAGTAATACATGTGACCGGTGGTAAGTCTAAACCAGGGCTGTAGATGGATGGCTGGAAAAGAGAAGCTGGATTGAAAAATTTTTAGGAAAAATTTGATGTAACTTGGTGATTAATTGAATGTAGAGAGTGTGAGTAATTAGAGAAACCAACATTACTTTTAGGAGTAGGACTTGAGCAGGGCAGTGGCACTGTAACTAATGAGATAGAAAATACAGAACGTATTAAGGAGAAGGGTGGTGAGGAAAGATTGTGATTTTACCTGGGGTGTGTTGACTTTTTGGGTGAGGACTTTCTGGATGGTAAGAAACAGGTAAGAAAACACACATTCTGCAAACTGCTAATCCATTGAGCTATCTTTCTTAAGAATATTTTAGCAAGCTTCAGATACTGTAGGTATTTTCTTTAAGGGACAAAGCTATGTTGACAGTGCTGGAGTCACGCTGGAGTGAAGTGTGTGATTTAAAGTCAAAATATCGGCTAAATTGTTCTCTGCTCTTTCCCTGCAGTGTGACTGTAGCAAGTTGAATCTCTCTGAAACTTGATTTCCTCACAGGATTATTGTGAAGACTAAATGAATGAACATGTCAGAATAGTTTCTGATATGTAACAAATGCTAAATCATGTCAGTCCCCCTTATCTTATTGAAAGTGATCTCAGTTAGCCTTCCAATCATCTCTGCCATGCCTGTTCTCTGTTTATTACCACCACTTAAACCATTCTGAAGAGTATCTTGGCTTCTTTCACCCATTTACACAATTTATTCACTCAACAATTGTGTATGGCAAGCCCTGCAGTGAACCAAATGCTGCTTCAGACATTGGATGTATAGCAGTGATTCTTCCAGTCAATCCTCCATACTGATATAATAATTATTTTAAAATTCAAAAATAAGTTTTGTTACATAACGGATTAAATGTCTCCCATGTCACCACAGCTCTTACAAGTTAAGATATAATTTCCTTAACCAGGTGTAGGAACACTTTCATAATCTGCCTTCAGTCTTCTGACTGACCTCATTTACATCCTCAAATCTATAGGTATCCTTCCCAAACCTCCTTTAGTGTTCCCTGATCTCCCCTTTCTACTAGGTGTGATTATTTATTTTAGATACGTGTTCCCAGAACACTTTATGCCAAACTCTCATAGCATATTGTCTGCCCTTGTAAAACTTAACAGTATTGAGCAGCAGATCTGAACACATGCTCCCTATTGGCAGCCAGCTCCCAAAGAAGCAAAAGCTGAAGGCAGAGAATTTATATCAAAATCACCAATTAATTAAGATGTTTATCCTCTCCATGGAATGTGTTTTTCTAATTGATGTTTCTCTATTTGGAAATAGGAACAGTGGGTAAATATTTATTTATTTATTTAAATATTTATTCCTTTCAAAGCTTGTTCAGTTGGGTATCTATAGAAGAAGTGAAGATGTTTAGTAGTCACTTAGAAATGCTCACCTGAACCTCAAAAGTGATAGGACTTATTAGGAATTAATTTGTAAGTTGACCACAATTTGATAATTAAGTAATGACCATATTGTAGATGATCTAGGGTTATTCAATAGCACTTATAGGTCAACTACATAGAGTCAATAATAGAAAAATTATAATTAAGGGAGCTTCAGAGTAAAAGGAGTTAGTGAAAGAAAGAGGAAAAGAACATTCGAGAAAACCCAAAGAGCATAGCATCTTAGAAGCTGAGGGAGATTCCCAAAGGAGACATGGTCAGAAGTTCTAAATGCTTTCTACATGACAAATATTTGGAGGATCAAGAAGACCTGGGCATAATGGCAGGAATTACTGGAGAAAAAGGAAGTGGCACTGGAAGAGAAAGAAGAAAAAATACATGAATCAAACATTGAAACAGGAAAAGGTGTGGAGGTGGGAGGAGAGCCCAGATATACATTTTTAATTTTGGAAAAATGTAGGGAGACCAGAAAGATGTAAGACCAGGTGAAGAGATGAAAGTCATTGGGAAGAGACTTGAGAAAACTCATGCTGATAGCTGTGTTTATTTTTGATGTGGCAGGAAATGGGTCATATGCTAAGTGTAAATGGCATAAGGATGAGAAGAAAGCTTGTGATAACTCTTGCAATTGCTGTGGTGGAGAATGGAAGGGACAGTCAACTGGATCTAAGATTGGGGGTGATGATTTTGGGGTAGCTTGAGGGCTTAGATGCCTCCCTAGGTTACTTAAAGGAGGATACAATTTACCAAAGAGTCATGCTCACCAATTACTGTGTAAGTG
>NW_021151980.1:0-2563 GCF_002837175.3 Physeter macrocephalus | reverse complement strand
CCAGTGAGCTGAATCATGTCAGCATACGGAAGTGGCCAGAGCCGAGCCATGTGCAGGAAATGCAGCCAGTTCTCAGGGAATCGAAGCTCGTGTTGCCCGAGAAAAGGCCAGAAGGTGAGGGTGTAGCCCCGGTGCACCAGTTCCCGTGGACAAAACTCTAGGTTTTAGCAAAGAGGTGTTGCTTACAGCGACAAAGTTTCAACAAGGATCCGCATGGAATTCACGCCAACACCCCTCCGAGACTCCTTCTCCTGGCCTGGCCTTGCCGCACCGTCCTCACATCACTGGTATCAGGGATTATACGGATGGCCCCAGGCTGCTCTGCTGCCGGCATTCCGTCCCTGGCATTCCACCTGGCTCGGTGTGAGAGAACACACACATACTTGAGGAGGGTGCACAGGCGCACCGAGGGAACATTCAATACCACCCAACGATGTGTGCTCTATCTCCACAAAACGTTGCATTTGGGGAGCGTCTAGCCTGTGTGTCCACAGCCAAATGTGAAAGCATCGTGGCGCAGATGCCTTCAGAGCGAGCGACCATCAGGACAAAGAGCACCGCCGTCCAGCAAGCCCCTGGTCTCGAGCCCTGCAATTCCTCTCCTGAGCACTCTCCTCTCCATCACAGCAAAAGGATGTCTTCCTGAACCCCTGACACACCCTCAGGACAACTGTGCCCCCTCAGCCTAAGAGCCACTGCCTTCTAGGGAAACACACCCGCCCTTTGCACATATATTTCCACACAATGGATGTGCCTTCAAGGTGAAGATATCTACCACATGGGAAGGACCCTTGGCCGAATTTGACCGCCACCATCAAAAGCGACTCGTAGGGACCCGTGACAAAAGTCACCTGAGGCACACCTGGACTGATCAAGGGAGACTCATCATCAGGCATAGTTCCTGGCCTGCTGCCTAGACAGACGAGCTACCCTTGGCCCACACACAAAGCTAATGGCATGGGAAGCATTCTAATGCCCAACGTGGTGGGGAAAATCCTTGGAGCCTAATGGCAAGGGAGCCATTCCGATGCCCAAGGTGGGGGGGCAACCTGTTGCAGCAATTGGGTCACTTACAGTGTTGCCTGGCACTTTCGCACGCTGGGCCCGTCAGTGATGTGACCTCAGAGAAACCGTGAGGTCCAGTTCTTCTAGAAGCAACGTTTTACCCACAGCCGTGCCAGGAGAGAACCCAGCAAACAGCCGAGACACTTGAACTGGTATGACTACTCTGGCCTGTGGCGAGGCACGCAGGATAGCACTGTCTTGACACAGCAGAGGGTCATAGCCAAAATGACCCCCACTGCACACATCCTCTCCTGTCCTTAAACCTGTAGCCTTTCCTTGGCAGCCGACTGCCTTCATTCCACATGATTGCGCCCAATGACCTACGGGAAGTGTTGCAATCCTCAGGGAACGCTGTGTGGGCTGGGTGGACTAACGATGCTGGGCTGTCCTGTGGAACAGCTTCACATCTTCAACACAGGGGGAACGTGTCCAGACAGGGAGAAAACCGCTCAAGGCCTCCAAATGGGCCCCCATGAGAAGACAGCATACTGTGCCACGAAATCAACCATTCGCTGGCAGAGGGACCCAGAATGAAGCCAATCGACCATGCAGACAACAACGGCGGGACAGTCTACAAATGTGCTCCGGTGTTCCCTCCCTACACGTGCCACCAAACGCTCCTGATGGAATCCCACATGTGTTCTGGGAACCCTTCGGCCACTGTCTATCTATCCCCCCAACAGTAAACCTGTGGGCTTAGCCTGCCATCTCACGTGTCTTTTTCACTCGTCTTGCCATTCTCTCTCCATCGGGAACCCAACGTGTCAAGGCAAGATGCCAGAGCCAAACCTCACCAAATAAGCTTGGCGGGACTAAGCTTGACTAAGGCATTTTCCAGCCCCTTCACACAGCACACACAAGCAGGACACAACCCGAAGAGGAGCCATCCCGCGGACAGTGGCCCGTTTGATTTCTCTCCTCATCAAGAGAACCCAAACCTGAATCTGGTGTCCCGAGCAGAACAGGACAAAGAAGCCTGCCCTAGGCCAGGAATCCTGCTCTGACCCTGAGCATACAGACTGCTGTTTCTCTGAGGGGACAAGGCAACGACCAGCCGGTGGGGGCGGCCTGGAGGACCCTAGTGCCGACGACAGGACCACCAATGGCTCACGCTTCCTCTCCTACCCGCCTGCTCCACCATGGCAGGGGACAGCAGTCCCTGTGACGGCACGTTGTCCCTATCCTTCCCACCTGGATTGGTATCCCAGGCTCCTCTCACAATGGCTCTTCTACCCATGAGTTGGCAACAACCTTCCACTTGAAAAACGTGGCTGTGGACACCAACGGCAGCAAATGCACTGTGAACCACTCTCTACTTTCCTTTTGGGAGCCAAGTGCTGGACCTCAGTTACGATGAGGAGACGGTATGGATTTCTCACTCATTTTGTTCAGATTTCCAAGGAATGCATTTGTGGGACTCATCATCCATCCAAGCACATGCTCAAACTCGGGACATGCAAAGTTGCAGATTCCACCATAGGACGGCCAGTGAGCTGAA
>NW_021151979.1:1803-2564 GCF_002837175.3 Physeter macrocephalus | reverse complement strand
GAAACAAGACAAGGTTGCCCACTCTCACCAGTATTATTCAACATAGTTTGGAAGTTTTAGTCACAGCAAGCAGAGAAGAATAAGAAATAAAAGAATCCAAATCAGAAAAGAAGAATTAAAACTGTCACTGTTTGCAGATGACATGATACTCTACATAGAGAATCCTAAAGATACTACCAGAAAACTACTAGAGCTAATCAATGAATTTGGAAACGTAGCAGGATACAAAATTAATGCACAGAAATCTCTTGCATTCCTATACACTAATGATGAAAAATCTGAAAGAGAAATTAAGGAAACACTCCCATTTACCATTGCAACAGAAAGAATAAAATACCTAGGAATAAACCTACCTACAGAGACAAAAGACCAGTATGCAGAATATTATAAGACACTGATGAAAGAAATTAAAGATGATACAAAGAGTTGGAGAGATATACCGTGTTCTTGTACTGGAAGAATCAACATTGTGAAAATGACTTTACTACCGAAAGCAGTCTACACATTCAATGAAATCCCTATCTAACTACCACTGGCATTTTTCACAGAACTAGAACAAAAATCTCACTATTTGTATGGAAACACAAAAGACCCTGAATAGCCAAAGAAAACTTGTATGGAAACACAAAAGACCCTGAATAGCCAAAGAAATCTTGAGAAAGAAAAACGGAGCTGGAGGAATCAGGCTCCCTGACCTCAGACTATATTACAAAGCTACAGTAATCAAGACAGTATGGTACTGGCACAAAAACAGTAATATA
>NW_021151979.1:0-295 GCF_002837175.3 Physeter macrocephalus | reverse complement strand
CACATATATACAAGGAAATATTACTCAGCCATAAATGAAATGAAATTGAGTTATTTGTAGTGAGGTGGATGGACCTAGAATCTGTCATACAGAGTGAAGTAAGTATGAAAGAGAAAAACAAATGCCATATGCTAACACAAATATATGGGATCTAAAAAAAAATGGTTATGAAGTACCTAGGGGTAGGACAGGAATAAAGATGCAGCTGTAGAGAATGGACTTGAGGACACGGGGAGGGGGATGGGTAAGCTGGGATGAAATGAGAGAGTGGCATGGACTTATATATACTACCAAA
>NW_021151978.1:2082-2565 GCF_002837175.3 Physeter macrocephalus | reverse complement strand
CAGGCTACGGCTTAGCCTTAGGTTTCAGGATCAGTGTTCGGGCTAGGGTTAGGTTTAGGCCTGGCTTAGGGTTAAGGTTGAGATTGGGGTACGGATACGTATTAGGGGGAGTGTACGGGGTCAGGGGTCGGGCTAGGGTTAGGGTTAGGCCCGGGTTAGGGTTAGGGTCGAGATTGGGGTTCGCATACGTGTTAGGGGGAGTGTACGGTCCCGGGGACGGGTTAACGTTAGGGTACTCCAGCTTAGGCTTAGTGTTCAGGGTCAGGGGTCGGGCTAGGGTTAGGGTTAGGCCCGGGTTAGGGTTAGGGTCCAGATTGGGGTTCGGATACGTGTTCGGGGAGTGTAAGGTCCAGGGGACGGGTTAACGTTAGGATACGGCTGAGGGTTCAGGCTACGGCTTAGGCTTAGGCTTCAGGTTCAGGAGTCGGCCTAGGGTTAGGGTTAGGCCCCGGTTATGATTAGGGTCGAGATTGGGGTACGGAT
>NW_021151978.1:0-219 GCF_002837175.3 Physeter macrocephalus | reverse complement strand
GCTAGGGTTAGGTTTAGGCCCGGCTTAGGGTTAGGGTCGAGATTGGGGTACGGATACGGGTTAGGGGGAGTGTACAGGCCAGGGGACGGGCTATCGTTAGGGTACGGCTGAGGGTTCAGGCTACGGCTTAGGCTTAGGTTTCAGGGTCAAGGGTCAGGCTAGGGTTAGGTTTAGGCCCGGCTTATGGTTATGTCGAGATTGGGGTACGGATACGTGTTA
>NW_021151977.1:0-2565 GCF_002837175.3 Physeter macrocephalus | reverse complement strand
TCGGCAGGCGGACTCTCAACCACTGCGCCACCAGGGAAGCCCCTTCTGTTTGTTTTAGAAAATTGTATTTGTTATCAGAAGTTTATTGTACAACATTAGTTTACTCATCCAAATTATAATGTGCATGTCAGCACTGTGTCAATTAACCCACTATCATGACCTCACTAATTTTATTCTGGAAAGTTCATCTGTATAAGTGGCTTGACTTTACTTATGAGTCAGAAAGTATCAAGAGTTTATCTTGGCTTTCACTCTACAGGCTGGTTTGGGAAATAAAATGGACCCTGATCAGATTCAGATTCATTCCTTTAAAAACAATGCAAAGTGTGGTTTCCGCAACACAAATAGGTAGAAAGTTTAGATGAATAATGCTGTGGATGAATCTCATAGGCAGCTCTGAATTAATAGGCTTCTTTCAAACAAGAGCTCATTTTGTACATTGTGCGTACAGCTTTGCCCAACTCTCCTGAGAGGTGCTTCGGGAATAACCTGAGAGGGAGGAGAGGATTGCTTCTGGAAGTCTGCCCTTGCTCATCACCAAATGCTGGACTAGAGCAGAGAAAAATGGTACTTCTTAGCATCACAAGATGACACATTCCACGGGCGGGAACCATGCCTATCTTGTTACCACTGCATACTGCTTGGTAGCAGGGCATGGCACACAGAAGGTATGCAATAAATATTTGTTGAATGAATGAATGAATGGATAAACTAATTCCAACCTTCATTTCCTGTGGCATGTATTGAGCTGTAGAGCATCTTGGTTTCTTGTTTTTCCACAACACACGCAACCCCAGGCTCCCATGTTGAAGAAAGCATTGTATAATGGAATTACCTTCTCATGGGGGAAGTGGAAACTTAAACAATCATAAAACATCACAGTTACAAATAGTTATCGTCCTCATTTTACTGATGATGGATGGCTCACAGCCCAGAGAGAAGACACGGTTGCCTCTGGCTTCCTTTTTACCACTCATGGGACACCTGTTGTGAACCAGACACCAGGCCACATGCTGGGACCACCCTGGAGAGGTCACTGTCCACTAAGTGCAGAAGTTCCCAAGCACTGGTCCTCAGACCAGGCCAAGCAGGGCACACCAGAATCCCCTGGAGGCCTATTAAAAGTAGAGAGTCTCCCTCAATGAACGCCACAGCCAGTGGGTGCAAGTGGTTGAGATTACAGGGACTAATATTGTCTCAAAATCTCTCTCCACAAAATCCTTATTAATTACAAGATGTAAAATCACTTTTCAGAGGAGAAACCTGGCAGGGACCATCTTAACCAACCACCAAAGTTACCGTTCCCAGGAATGGAACCGATCAGCTGCCAGGGCCTCCGGACTGGATGCGCAGAGAAAGACACACCGCCGCTCCTGTGGTATGGCGGGCGGCCCAGAGGGTACCACCTGAGCCCAGTCACGAGGAATCAGCAGACACACCCAAAATGCGGGACGTGTTGCACAGTCACTGACCTGTACTCTTCAAAAGTGCCGTTGCCGTGAAAAACAAATAAAGCCTCAGGAACCATTCCAGATTAAGAAAGGCTAGCAAGACATGGCGACGGAATGCAAGGCCTTGGGTTTCCTTTTTCTACAAAGGACATTGTTGGACCATTGGTAAAATCTGAATAAAGTTTTTAAATTAAATAATATTATTGTATTGGTGTTCATTTCCTAATTCTGATAATTATACTATGGATTATAATCCTTGGATTTTAGGGAACAAAGATATTTAAGGGTAAAGGGACATCATGTCTCACGTCTGTAACTTTCTCTTAAATTGTTCAGAAAAAAACTTGTACACACATAATCATGAACATATTCGTGTGTGTGTGTGTGTGTGTGTGTGTCTGTACCAGGAGTTCTTGGATCCAGAAACAGCACTATGTACTTGGCCTATACACAAAAAGAGCAGCGCTACCAAGCATCCTGCCTTGCGCCCCAAATTCTGGGGTTCACAGTTCGCGTAAAAAAAGAAGATTGGAGCCTTGTCAACCCCAGGAGGACTAGCTCTGTCTATATAAAATATGGCTCAGATAACATTAGAATCTTCAGTTCTTAGAATGGGAAGTTCTTTCCGAAAGAACTCAAACCTCACCAATTTCATAAACAGACAGAGCTGTTCTGGGAATTGATAAAATTCTCGGTAAGGGGATTGACTAGATGAATGTTCTAGTATCAACCCTGCCCAATATGATCTCAAATGCAACTTACTGAAAGAAAACATAAATTAGCCATCCACAAACTAATAGGATATTTCCTCATCCTAAAAAAAGAGGAATGTGATAGTTTTTGAATTTGGGTATCCTAACCAGTCCAGGGTGAGCGATTCAAGTTCTGTGAAGTCAATTTATGGCCGGTGATGACAAGCGGAGAAGAGAAGGATGGTTGGTTGATTGAAGAAGCAACAGAAGAACAAGTGATTTCCCTCGAGAGCAAGATAACATGATGGTGATGAGCTGTTATTTCCCCGGGAGCGGGCATTTCCTCATGGAGACCAGAGGAATAAGAAGATCAGCTTGGGCTTCCCTGGTGGCGCAGCGGTTGAGAGTCCGCCTGCCGATGC
>NW_021151976.1:0-2565 GCF_002837175.3 Physeter macrocephalus | reverse complement strand
ATTTCTTTTTATGGCTCAGTAATATTCCATTGTATATATGTGCCACATCATCTTTATCGATTCATCTGTTGATGGACACTGAAGTTGCTTCCATGTCCTGGCTATTGTAAATAGAGACCTAAATGTAAGACCAGCCACTATCTAGAGAAATGCAAATCAAAACTACAATGAGATATCATCTCACAACGGTCAGCATGGCCATCATCAAAAACTCTAGAAACAAAAAATGCTGCAGAGGGTGTGGAGAAAAGAGAACACTCTTGCACTGCTGTTGGGACTGTAAATTGATACAGCCACTATGGAGAGCAGTATGGAGGTTCCTTAAAAAACTACAGAAAGAACTACCATACGACCCGGCAATCCAACTACTGGGCATAATTCAAAAAGAGTCATGTACCAAAATGTTCATTGCAGCTCTATTTACAATAGCAAGTTAAGTATCTTGTCCCTTTAGGGGTGTCCAGGATGCTGGTGTTTATACAATTTGACATATTAAGGTAACTCCTTGCTATGTCCTCAAGCGTTTGATGAGTTTTAGGAAGCAAGTTAAGTATTTACAAATGCAAATATTGGTAATGTTTGCTGTCTGCCGACTTTTACAGGAGGTGTTGAGTAACAGTGAACAATTGGGAGACACCCTAGAGGAAACTTCTAAAGAGAGAAACCACCCTCACATTTGATTTACCGATTTGTGTGCTTCTGGGTGCTTTTATAGGCCTGTGCCTGTGTCTCTACAGATTTAATAACAATTAAGAAATTAACCACCACTGGTTTCTCGACACTCAGTGATCTTTCTTCTCAACCCAAAACTGAACCAAGAGAAGAACCCAGACTCAGAAAAACATCCCTTTGCTCCCTTCCTTTCAAATTCAAGGATTGGCACATTAGTCCTACTGGAATATTCGTCGAAAGAAGGAAAACTATGCAGTAAATTCATAACCACCTGAAGGGACAGCTCTGGATATAAACACAGTCCCGGTTAATGAGAGATCTGTGTTTGTTGGTTCTGTGAATCATCTTGTGTTTTACTCATAGCAAAAATGCTCCCACTACCTGATTTAACCCTCACTGCAGCCCGGGAAGGGTAATGCCTGCTGTCCCCTTTCACAGACGAGGAGCTGCGAGCTGCCATGGCCACACCTCTCGTTGGACGGCCAACCTCGTTCAGCTTCCACGTGGTCTCGCTGTGACCCCGCTTCCCCTGCATGTACTTCTGTAAACACTTCTCCCAACTTACCTAAGTTTTCCAGGGGGAGCCCAGCTGGGAACAGTTAATAGGAGAGTAAGACCAATCAGTACTCTTGTTCCTTGGCCCACACTGGTGGGAAATCACCTGGCAGATGTAAGAAGGTGGACTTTGAGCTCAGGCCTGGAATTCGATGTCCGCCTGCCCCTGACTCAGGGTCACCTCTGGGAACCGGTGTGTCTCCTCTGTCAGATGAGGGTGATGACACTGCCCTCCCAGAACTACTTGAAGAATTTAAAAAATAACATGTGTGGTGGTTCTTAACTGTGTCACAGTTTTATCATTAGTGATGATAATTACAATCATGTTCATCATGTTCATCATTTATAAATGTTCCTTTTGTAGCCAAACCCTCTCCTCCTGTGGTATCAGGCCCCGCAGTGAGGGTCACACCTGAGCAGACAGTGAGCTTCACCTGCAAATCCCACGGGTTCTCCCCCAGAAACATCTCCCTGAAATGGTTCAAAAATGGCAACGAGCTCTCAGCCTCCCAGACCAACGTGGAACCAGAGGGAAACAGCGCTTCCTTCAGCATCTCCAGCACAACCAAAGTGGTGCTGGCCCCGGGGGACATTCGCTCCCAGGTCATCTGCGAGGTGACCCACATCACCCTGAAGGGAGACCCTCCTCTTCGTGGGACAGCCAACTTGTCTGAGACCATCCGAGGTAGAAGCCCCTCACACCAGCCTAAGCCCACACCTGGCCCCAAGACCCCAGGTTCCTCCTCCCTGCTTTTTGCTCCAGGCCTTGAATTGCCTGGAATCTACTTCCTGACAGTCCTGCCCCATCACCAGGCTCCTAGATGAGCTGGTCATTCACTACTGTTTTAATGGCAGCTGCCAGGTGGACACCCATCATGTGCCAAGTACTGTGCTAAGTAGTTTCCTTTACTTTTCCAATAGCTTCTCCAACTACTGAGTACCTAGTATAAGCCAGACCCCTATGTGCCTGGTGATTTCATATATTTTGCTGCAGTTATTATATTCCAACTGCATGCCAGGGTCTGTACTTGTAGATGGCACACATTGTTAACCTAATAGGAGCTCAGTCCTTGAGCACCTACTGTGTGCCCTGAAGGGTGCTTATGATTTCATTTATATGCAAAGAGACCCTCGGTGTTTGAGCACCTGGTGCATACCTGACTCTGTCCTCTGGTGACTCCCTTGCTGTGCTGGAAGCTGTTATCCAGCCCCTCTCCTGTGACCTTTTGGTTCCATAAGGTCAGAGCTTCTGCCTATGCTGTTTCAGTTCCTCCTACCTTGACGATTACCCAACACCCCATGGCGGGGAACCAGGTGAATGTCACCTGCCAGGTGAAC
>NW_021151975.1:2207-2566 GCF_002837175.3 Physeter macrocephalus | reverse complement strand
AAGGGTTGACGCTTCTTTTGCATTTTTACTGCTCATGATAGTTGGTGGTTCCCCTTCACTCTCGGTCACTACTTGACACACCAGTTACCGAAAGGAATAGATATCTGTGTATGTGTACAGACGCGTGTGTATACATGATAGATCCTCCATGTATGCATATATGTGAACGTGTATGTAAGTATTTCTATGCACAACGCAGTGCGGCTGATAAGGGAAAACACTGCTTGAGAACTGGCGGCCCGCTTCAACAGGCACACAAGCTAATATACTCTGAGGTAGCCTTATCCGCGTATACATTGGTATACAGGTGTATACTTTCACGTGCGTACGCGTCTACTTTTATATATATATATATATAT
>NW_021151975.1:0-600 GCF_002837175.3 Physeter macrocephalus | reverse complement strand
AAGGAAGGGAAGAAGATGTAGCAGGAGGTAAACAAAGGGCAGGCGAACGTCAAGGAGTTGAAGACTGGAGGGAAGCGCATACAGGAGTTGAAATTGGGGAGAAGTTCAGAGCAGGCAATGATGAAGAAGCAAAACAAAAGTAAGGGAGACGAGATGAGAAGGCATCGAAAAACTGAATACGACAGAGGAGCTCAAGGTGGAGGTTGAAAAGAAGGGAAGGAAGAGAAAAAGAAGGGCGTTCGCTGCGCACTATCCGTGCCTCCACGTGGCCACACACACACACACACAGAGGCGGAGCGAAAGGCCTCAGACAGATATATTAGCTTAAATCTTTCGTGCATCATCTACTCCTTTGCGTATATCCGAATGCCTGCGGTCGCCCGACAAAGCCTGTATGCCAATTTATCCGTGTGGTTGTGCGTCCACGAGAGACAACACATGTAAATGAAAAGTTCACGCCCTCTGCCTGGGACGCCTGTAACGTCACAACAGGAAGTGTGCATGTGCATGCGGCCTGGGTTTGCAGATCTCTCTGTTTTCTTTACGCTGTACTTGGTCTCGGACCTACATCAGTTCCACCAGCAGGGGGCACACACTTTG
>NW_021151974.1:1997-2566 GCF_002837175.3 Physeter macrocephalus | reverse complement strand
TCATACGCTTGTAGTTGTGGAGCTGCAGTTGACTTGAGCTGGCTGCCGTGAAGACATGTGGACTCTGGCAGCCCCATGATCTTGGGAAGACTCATGGCGATTTCATTAGGCTGTTGCTAGCAGTGTGAACACCCCCAGGTGAGCGAAGCTAACGGGGCTTTTCAAATAGAACTAGAGGAAACGCGAGGGATCTTGTCCTCTGATGCTCTTCTTCATCGTCCTAGGAAAACTTGGAGCAGATGAACAGATCCTCATTGAGTGATGGATGCAAGTTTCAGGGCGGTGAATCAACGATTATTGATGTATGGAAAATTCCTGAATGTATTCTCTATGATGTGATGGGAACGAGGTGAACGCTCTATTTGGAAGTGCCAGAAGTCCTGGGTAAATCCTCCATCGCGAAGGCACGCTGTATGCACGGCCATGCCGAGACGGTGGCTGAACTCTCAGACGTGGCGTAAACACTGTCTGCCTGGTTCAAGCGAGGCTCACAGGGAATATCAATTTTGGCGGCCTTCGACCCCTTCTAGTGGTAGAGGTGCATGCTTCCTCTAGCTTGTTTCCATGAC
>NW_021151974.1:0-538 GCF_002837175.3 Physeter macrocephalus | reverse complement strand
GGCCTCTGGCCCAGTGATGTGGGTGGAGTTACACGTGTCCTTGAGTTGGCTGCCTTGGTATCCCAATGACCATGGTAGCCATCTGGGTCTCTGGCATTCTCAGGAGGATTTATGTGCTCCTTTCCTCACAACGTGAAAAGAAACCTGTTGCAGGATGGAAGATCATTCCTGTGAAAAGAAGAAGTACAATATGCGTTTTCTCACGGGGTCCACATATGTCTCTAGTAGGCAAAAAGTTGGCTGGGGTGGGGGCGGATATCCACTGAGGGAGAGATGCAGCATGGCAGGCAGTTGTTGTATATCCTCTAGGGTCCTGGTTATATCGTGGGTGCAGCCATTAGTATGTCATGGGGAGACATCAAAGCTACTCGCAGGAATGGGAAGGGGACCAGAGAAATCATTCACCGAGAGGCCTGATGTGTGCTGTGCCCTACCTGGACAGGTGCTGATTACTTCTGTTTTGGGTAATTAGTCCGAGGCCAAGTTGAGTAACGCTCAACCAGAACAACTTTTAGGCTGGCCTTCATACGCTTGTAGT
>NW_021151973.1:2100-2566 GCF_002837175.3 Physeter macrocephalus | reverse complement strand
AGTGTTACACAGAAACCTGTGCTTTACTGCAAGTGGCAATGCCAGCCGTAATTCTCCGTGAGATACGGTGACTTCCGCTTTGAGGTCCGCGAAGGACTTCTAAGCAGAGAGGATTTCTCAGTACAGCTCAGACTAGGGCAACGAGGCTCACCTCCAGGGCATGCTGCGCCTGCTAGAACCGTGTTCCTGAGGATGGTGGTGAGGTGAGACTAGCTAGCTCTCCCAAGGAAGAGTGCAGTGTGCTACCCTTCAATCGGCCTACCCAGGGGCACCCTGAAGGACTTAGGGACCGAGGGTGGCCCAGCAAGCCTAGGGGAGCCTGGCGGCACAGAGAGCTCTCGTCCTGAAAAGGGTGCTGACGCGAGGGGGCTCAGGAGTCTTGAGAAGTTTACACGCACTGAGGTCAGGCGGAAGAGCGACTCAGTCCTCAGGGAACGTGCTGCTCGCCTACCATTCTGGACACCAA
>NW_021151973.1:0-653 GCF_002837175.3 Physeter macrocephalus | reverse complement strand
GGCAGCTTTCAAGGCGAGAAAACAAGGCTGGCCTCCTAAGGCCGCCATTACCAGGTGGACCCACGGCAGAATCGTCTGTGGTTTCTCATGAGTCCAGGAGGCCTAGCCACTTACTGGCTCCTTCCACAGTCGACCTTCCTAGGAATGGTGTTGTTCCTCAAACGAACTGCCTAAACGACGGAAAGCGCCAGGTCATCTGGGGCGTGGAATGCTGCCTCTGCTCCAACCGTGTTCCTGGGGCTCTTGTGGAGCTGAGGACGTCTAGCTGTCCCGAGGACGTGTGCCACATGCGGCCAATCACTCAGCAGACACCCTGGTACTCTGTAGTGTCTACGTGTCTGAATGATGTGCAGCCGGTCCGGGGAGCCGGGGGGTACTCGGTGTCCTTGCACGGAAACGGGTGCTGACGCGAGGGGTCGAGGAGTCCTGAAAAGCGTACTAGAGTTCAAGGAAAGCAGAAGAGCGACTAAGGCCTCATGGAAGCTGCGGCACGCCTACCCTGCTGCGTGGCATACCAGGGCCCTCCTTCGAAGCCAGGGCTCACTTGGGGTTTTCCTTTAGCTAGAGGACAGGATAGGATGAGCTCCCACCCAGAACCTGAGGCACCCGGTGTTTTCGTGAAAGCTTTTTTTCCTCTCACAGCCAAGCCGACA
>NW_021151972.1:0-2567 GCF_002837175.3 Physeter macrocephalus | reverse complement strand
CCATTCCAACAACAGTCCCTTAAACAATCACTGGAAATTACAAACACTACCGTAGTACATTCAACGGTGAACCACAAAGGTGGAGACGAAATTTTAGTGCCCGCAAATCCAGGCTTCGGCGGTCGGCGATCCAAATGGAGGAGCGCAGTTTCCGGTAGGAGCGATGTTCGCGAGCCAGGTGTGAGAGTGCGTGCTTTTAGCATGCAAGTCGTTCGTCGCATTCCCACGAGCCACAATACACTGCATGCGAAAATGCAAAGGAGCACAATGCGGACGTCCGGCAGGCGAAAAATATGATCCTGAGCAGCAAGTCGTTGCGAGTGCTACACCTCTTATCCGGAAAGTCGGAGTGTCGAACTACGTATACAGAGCCGAGTTGTGAGTTCTGGGGGAGGAAGTCTGGCAGCAGGTACTTCTTATCATTTGAAACGCGAGTGCGCCGATGCGTCAAAACAACTTCTACGATACTTTTTGCATCCAGCGCTTGGCTAATAAATGGAGCATCCCTTGTATGCGGGATGTCTAGTCACTGAAATACAACACCTGCAACCCTTATGCGGAGCCTTCGTGTAGTATAAACGCATATTAAGTGCAGCGAACAATCAATGCTGCTGACACTACCCAACGTTACTTGCACCGACGGTAATTATAGAAACTCGATGTGGTCGAGGGCACCTTCATATCAAAAGCCTGTCAGAGACACGAGAGGTGTCGCACTGCAGCCGCTCTGACGCTGATCATGGTGACCTTTTTCATAGAACACACGCGTCAAGTACGTTGAGCGAGCGGTAAGTTAAACAACGTAGCTTCTGCAAAATACATTTGCTGTGAAACGATTCTCGATCAATGAGCTCTCACTGATTAGCCACGCTCAGCAGAAGTGCGTAGTACGACGCAAACAATCGGAGTGACGTGTTTTAACAACACTTCAACCATACGCACGAAGACACTGCTGTAGAAGTACGCACGCGACACATCAACAAAAAACACAGAGTGACGAATGAATTCCGCAACTTTCGCACGTCCATCAGCAAAACATATCCAGTCCCTTTTACTTGAGCTGAGGTTCCTGAAGGCATGCTTGCTACTTTAGGGCACAGCAGTGCTGAACACAGTAAAGTGGCAGTTTGCACAGTAGTAAAATAAAGCCGCGGAGGAGGTCGAACGCCATGCGAAATTGCAGGAGCGTTACTCCAGGTTCCTCTGCAAAGTTCGAACTCGCATAACCAAGCGGAGAAACATGTGATATGTCCGTTTTAGGCAGCGTGTTCCGCGTTGGCCCCCGTTGGCGGCCGTTGAATTTCTCACGCGGATCCTCCGACAAAAATGCCACATGGACCTGCACACCAAGACCGTCTCTATGATATACTCTGGTATTTTAAACGGTCCCCCAGATCTAGAATATCTGTAGTAGAAAATTTGGGGATTTTTGGATGTCCACGGCTTTTCTGTAATGCCGCCCTAAGAACTGTGCCTCTCACATCCAGAATAATTCGGGAAGTCGAGGGCCTAGTTATCATTGGTATCTTTCCCTCAGCACCCTCCTGAGAAATATTATCTTCAAGGTGGCACCGTGGATTTCTTGTGGTTCACGCCTTCTCGTCTTCCTGGTACCATTCACCCCAGAACAGCTGCTGCTTGCAGTGACCAAGGCAGAAGATGCGGGGCAGTACACCGTTGCGAGTTCCTTCTCTGGGGACCAAGTGCGCCCCTTTCTCGTCTGTGCTGCTCCACACAAGGTACACTACAAGCCCTCGTAAGTTCTATGTCAGATAAGTGGTAATCTACAAGACGTTGTCTTGTACATCTTTTTCCTTGTTCTTGCTTTCTACTGTAGCGCAGCGGCCGTCTTCTGTAAAATCACCTGCAATGCCCCGCACATTTCAGCTGGTTGCTCTACTTCCAGGACAAAGGAAGTGCACATTTTCCCTCCCATTTTGAGTGGGAGTGAAGAACTTCCTCTTCAAAAATGGGTCAGGCGCAGATGGTACACTGTCCTGCGGTCTGGCAACCACGCAGAATTTACTCTGAAAAACGCTCTGACAGTGTACTTTTCAGGTGGTGCAGGGATATCACGCAGTCAGTCAACCGTCTCCCCTGTCGTGCATCGGCATGTAGTCTTTGGGTCCCTGTTGGTGTTGAGCAAATTGGAAGTTCTCTCGGGCGGGGGACTTCTACGCAAACCGCTTGTGCAGTGCTTCTTTCCCAGAAGTGTGCTTTCATCCCATATGCGTCCGGCGTCGCGTTTAACAAGCGTCCCAGACGTCCCTATTTACGAACAGGCAGGCTGCTACGTCAGGACTTCGTCTCCAAGGGTTCTCCCTGCATATCTAGCACTTTGTAAAAAATGCTGTAAAAGTGCCACAAGTAAGAAATCCTAGCTTAAATTACAGTGACCACTGGCTCTCGTGGATCCCTACTTCAAGCAGGATGATAAAGGGGCTCATCGGCTGGACAAGCTGGAAGGACATGAGCTCCAGAGACGCTGATACTGCAGGAACTCGGCTGCTCGTGCTACGTGCCCCCAAGCAGCACGAAAGAACTTTCGTGTCACCAAGTGCTCTTTC
>NW_021151971.1:2187-2567 GCF_002837175.3 Physeter macrocephalus | reverse complement strand
CATTACAAATGCGTATGTGTATGTGTGTGAAGTTAGCTCCGCACACAAGCAGCGTTTTCGTGTCACATATTAACCGCGATGCGCCACTTATGCATGTACCGGTCATCATTTTCTTTCGGCCTCTGCTGCCCGCAAAAGGTGTCTCTCCGGCTGCGCGCTCAAATACACGAGACTACACATATGTTCTCGCGATGTATACCTCTGGACACCTGTGCGGGTCGACTCAGATAACGGAGGTCGCTATAGGCTTAAGCGAGGTGACTGGTGGATGTACCAAGTGCTCGGACGCGTATTACGTCTAGGAACACACACGCACACACACACTCGTATATCGAATAGGGAGAATAAGAGTACCTTGAAGATGAACTCTGGGATTCCCG
>NW_021151971.1:0-369 GCF_002837175.3 Physeter macrocephalus | reverse complement strand
CCTTGCGAGCACGGGCAGCAAGGAACAATTCTTTGCTGCCGCTGCTGCTGTTGCCGCTCGTTCTCATCTCGAAGAAAGCATCTGCACTGACTCAGACAAATGAAGAAGCCGCCGCTCTGCTAAGGAAGAGTGGCGAAGACGTATGTCATACCGCTGCTGCCTGGCCTTCTGCCTCTTTTCTCCCCACTACAGCCGCTGGCTATGCGCATATTCCCAGTTCGCTTTCTCCTGCGGCTGCCCCTGAGCGAGCCACCCCTGTGCCAAGTAGTCCCAGATCTCCTCCTGCTACTCCCAAGCCACAATCTGCTGAAACAAATGCACTTCTTGTCTCCGTTAACTCTTCTTCTTGCGCAATTGAGGAGACTTCCC
>NW_021151970.1:0-2568 GCF_002837175.3 Physeter macrocephalus | reverse complement strand
GGTGCAGGTCATCATCGCCAGCTGGACCCGGGAGAGGAGAGCCGTCCTTCCCTCAGGGACCACCCAGGCCACTGTGAGCAACACAGGTGTGTCCTGTCGTAGATACCCTTCCCACATTACTGCCAGATGTACGACAAACATACCCTTTCCCCATCTTGGAAAGAAGAGAGGTGGGGTGGAAATGTGAGACTGAGCATTTTCACCAAAACAGACTGAGCATTTGTATATGTGGACCGTTCACTTTATTGCATCCAACCACACTTTCCAGATTAGAAGTAAATTCAGTCAGTGGGGTTTTTCCCCCCTTACTAACCAGTTTGGAGGGTGGACACTCGTGATGAAGATCAGATCAGCCAGGGAGAGTAAATACACCAAAGTGCCCGTGGAGTCTGAGGAGCATGAATGAGTCTGTGATCTCAGCAACCCCTCCCCACCAGCTCCTCTTGTGACCATGGGTCGCAGAGGCAAGAGTGGGGCCTGGAGGGGGAGGATGGAAGTCTTCCTGCAACTCCACTGCTGCTTTGAGACCACCACTCCCCACCCCTCGACTTGAAGAATCACCTGTGAGGATCATCCCAATTCTCGACTCTGTCATCTATTCAACAGTCCTGAGGATTCTTAGGAATTTTTGGAACCTTCATCCTGGTCTTTTTGGTTTGGGGAACAGAAAATTACATACCTTGCAAGCACACAGCCCTCTGCTTCTACTACCCTGCGTCTTTGATTCCTTTCAAGCCAAGCTTCTTGAAAGTGTAGGCTCCAGGAGCATCCTTATCTGGTTACCTCTCGATTCCTTCTCCATGTGCCCCATCCACGGGACATGCCCTTGCTAACATCTCCCAAGAGCTCCATGTGCCAAACCGTAGTACCCGGTGCTGTATTGGCCACAGAGACATTCCGTTCTTAAAAACGCTCTCCTGTGTCAGAGTCTGTGACAGCAGCTCATCCTGGCTTTCCTCCTACCTCTCAGTCCATTACTTCTAAGTCTCACTGTCTGTCCATTTACTTTGATCCCCTCCTAAATCTTGGTTTTCTTTTCCTCTGGTTTGCAACCTCTGCCCCATGCTCTTCCATTCTATACATGATCTTTGGGTGACCACATCACCCCCCAGAGCTTTTACCCATCTGACTCGTTTTCATCCGTATCCCCCTGTGCGCTGATGGCTTTGCCCATCACCAAGTCTACCTAAGAAATCTCAGCTGGGCCCCAGAGTCCCCACAGGCCGAGACCTATGGGACGTCTGCACTCAGACCACCCACAAGCCCTGCAAATCTGCTGCTGGCCCCAAACCAATGTTCCCCATCTCATGGATGGGCACTGCCATCTACCCAATTCCTTAAACCAAAATCCCGGGGATGCTGCTGGGTGTGATCTCCACCACGCCACGACTCCCCTGGACCTGCTTTGGAAAAGGCTAACCCGTGATCTTCATGTTGCCACAGATGTGGATCGTTTCCTCTGTGAGGCCTCGTTCTTGGCAGACACACTCTGAGCGGGTCCTGAGCGCAGGCCTACACCCTGTTTTGGATCTCCAAGGAGAAGCTGGGCACTGTAACACGCCTACTAGATTGAAAGCCTTGTCTTTAGCAAGACGATGAGTCAGGACATAGCAGAGTAAGCCCATCATTTGGGAATGTGCAGATAAATATCCAGAAGAGATCCCTGAAAGAGAACGTTTGTGCAGGTGGGTGTTCATGGGTGTGCATGAAACAAGGGATTGCTCAGTTGTGCTTTTCACAATAAACATCCTGGTCCCATTTGGTCTTTATCTGAGCACGGGAGTTAATCTCATAACCTAAATTACACTAAAAAGTTTAAAAATGCAACTCGGCACACTCAGCAGATAAGCCGACAGCTGATCCTTCTGCATCAACGGTTACAATTCTCAGCCATCTTTAATTTTCGAAGAACTATTCTGATCTGTCGCCATGAAGTTAGCTCCACAATGTTTCAGAAATGTTTTCAAGTAACTAAGCACAAGGGATCCTGACAAGAACTAAAAAGTACTAAGTTTCATTAGCAAAAGCGGGATTTTAACTGTAAAATTTTGGATTCAGGAACGTGGAGCAGAGCAAGTACAAGGTCAGTGTTAAAACAAGCGTTGGACATGCTGTCCCTGTCCTCAGCCTAAGATATCTGCGAAGCATAGCGGGTCATGGTGAACACCTGCTTTCCTTGTAGAGAAGAGTCTCACATTTCAAATCTAAAATGATTTCCCCCTGTAAGGATGGTTCTGTTCCACAGCTGCAATCTCGGCTTTCATAAGAGAAGTTTTCAGATAATGCTCATGCTGGGGCCACATTCCAGACCTACTACTTAAGACTCTCTGGGGATGTCCTGCTTTTAAAGCCTCTCCACGGGAGATCTGATGCACAGCTTAGGTTGAGAAGCATAATTGCATGATGCTTCACCTATCCTGGTTTTACATAGAATCTTGAGCTTCAGCGCCAAGTTTGTTACTAATGAAATTTTAAAAAATTTTTATGTGTCTTCTGAGATCTGTTTTTTAAAAAAAATGTTTATTTATTTATTTATTTATTTATTTGGCTGCATCGGGTCTTAGTTGC
>NW_021151969.1:1733-2568 GCF_002837175.3 Physeter macrocephalus | reverse complement strand
GAAGCCTGTGTGCAAGCACAGGTCACTATCCACACCTCCCCTCCCGGGATCCTGTGCAGTCCCCCACTGCCAGGGTCCCCTGATCCAGGGACAACTTCCACGGGAGAACACACAGCATGTCTGAGGCTGGTACAACATCATGCCGGCCTCTGCTGCCACAGGTTCGCCCCGCACTCTGTACCCCTCCCTCCTCCTGGCCTGAGTGAGCCAGAGCCCCCTAATCAGCCGCTCCTTTAACCTGTCTGAGGGAAGAACAGACACCCTCAGGGGACCTGTATGCAGAGGCAGGTCCAAATCCAAAGCTGAACCCCACGAGATGTGTGAACAAAAAAGAGAAAGGGAAACTTCTCCCAGCAGCCTCAGGAGCAGCGGAATAAATCTCCACAATCAACTTGATGTACCTGCATCTGTGGAAAACCTGAAGAGACAACGAATCACCCCAAATTGAGAAGGTGGACTTCGGGAGCAATGATATATATATATTTTTCCCTTTTTCTCTTTTTGTGAGTGTGTATGTGTATGATTCTGTGTGTGATTTTGTCTGTATAGCTTTGCTTCTACCATTTGTCCTAAGGTTCTGTCTGTCCATTTTGTTTCTTCTTCTTCTTTTTTTTTTGTATAGCTTTTAGTGCTTGTTTTCATTGGTGGATTTGCTTTTTCATTTGGTTGCTCTCTTCTTTCTTTCTCTCTTTTTTTTCTATTATTTAAATTTTTTAATACTTTTTATTTTAATAACTTTATTTTATTTTATTTTATCTTCTTCTTTCTCTCTTCCTTTCTTTTTTTTCCTCCCTTTTATTGAGCCGTGTGGATGACAGGCTCTTGGTGCTCAAGC
>NW_021151969.1:0-588 GCF_002837175.3 Physeter macrocephalus | reverse complement strand
AGAAACACGTCAAGACACATATTAATCAAACTATCAAAAATTAAATACAAAGAAAAAATATTAAAATCAGCAAGGGAAAAACAACAAACAACATACAATGGAATCCCCATAAGGTTAACAGCTGATCTTTCAGCAGAAACTCTGCAAGCCAGAAGAGAGTGGCAGGACATATTTAAAGTGATGAAGGGGAAAAACCTACAACCAAGATTACTTTACCCAGCAAGGATCTCATACAGATTTGATGGAGAAATTAAAACCTTTACAGACAAGCAAAAGCTAAGAGAATTCAGCACCAGCAAACCAGCTTTACAACAAATGCTAAAGGAACTTTTCTAGTCAAGAAACACAAGAGAAGGAAAAAACCTACAATAACAAACCCAAAACAATTAAGAAAATGGGAATAGGAACATACATACCGATAACTACCTTAAATGTAAATGGATTAAATGCTCCAACCAAAAGACAGAATGGCTGAATGAATACAAAAACAAGACCTGTACTTAATGCTGTCTACAGGAGACCCACCCCAGAACTAGGGACACATACAGACAGAAAGTGAAGGGATGGAAAAAGATATTCCATGCAAAT
>NW_021151968.1:0-2569 GCF_002837175.3 Physeter macrocephalus | reverse complement strand
CGCTGGGAGGAGCCTCTGGAGCATGCTCCCAGCAGCCGCCTCTGAGCACCACGGGAAAGTCCTTGCTCCCTCGGACATGGCGTCCACCTGCCCGGCGGCGGCAGCAGCCGGCTCCGGCGCCGCGGTTCGCGGGTGCGGGCAGAAGAGCTGTTGGAGCCTCGGTGGTGGGGCGGAAGGAGCTGGAGGGGGCGGCGTCGTCGTCGTCGTCTTCGTTGTCGTCGTCTTCGTCGTCGTCGTCTTCGTCGTCGTCGGTGAGGCTGCGCGAGAGCCCGCGTGTTAAAGCTGAGGGCGTCCGGGCGGCGGACGGCTGGCAGCGGGCCGCAGGCATGGGGTCCCGGGTGCTGCAGCTGCTTCGGCAGGGCGTGTGGGCCGCGCTCACCGGGGGCTGGTACCACGACCCGGATCAGAGCAAGTTCACTAACAGCTGTCACCTCTACCTGTGGCTGTTCTTGCTGCTGCTGCCCCTGGCCCTGCACCTGGTGAGTGGCGGCGTTCTAGCCCTGGGGAAACCTCCGAGTCGGCCTCGGGATGGAAAGGATTGGCAGTGGTTTCCTGAGAGGCGGGATGGGGAAGGTTTTCAGGAATTTGGGACAGAGAAAGTAAAGGGAAAGGAGAAGGGGCTCTCCGGCAGGAAAAAGGAGTAGGAAGGACTTTGGGGGCTCTGGGACTCATTAAGAATTGATGCCAGCCGTTCCGATGAGTCAGACTCTGCGTGTCGCTGTGGAAGGTTGAACCTGTTTTGTATGTGAACAGTCCCAGGCCCCTCGGCTGGGTGCCTTGTGGTAATGTTTGGTAGAAGCTGCCGTGCATGATAGCCAAAAGGCCAAATGAAATGTTCAAAGCAAACCTGTTTCCGTTGTTGATCTTGTACCCCCTTGGATGGGGAAGGTCTTCAGGAATTTGGGACAGAGAAAGTAAAGGGAAAGGAGAAGGGGCTCTCCGGCAGGAAAAAGAAGTAGGAAGGACTTTGGGGGCTCTGGGACTCATTAAGAATTGATGCCAGCCGTTCCGATGAGTCAGACTCTGCGTGTCGCTGTGGAAGGTTGAACCTGTTTTGTATGTGAACAGTCCCAGGCCCCTCGGCTGGGTGCCTTGTGGTAATGTTTGGTAGAAGCTGCCGTGCATGATAGCCAAAAGGCCAAATGAAATGTTCAGAGCAAACCTGTTTCCGTTGTTGATCTTGTACGCCCTTGCCTCCTTTCTTGTTTTGCTTTGGGAAGGCAGGTTCTTTGATGAGTTGCTCAATTTGCCATTTCCAGATCACTGGGTAAAGAAATCTGTAGAAAAATGTAATGATGGATAAATCTAATGTAATTTATTTGACCCTTTAGTGAGGTTACACAGCTGAGTGCTTGCTGAGTAACTACACAGATGACCTTCTTAGGTAAACAAACCTTATTGAAACAATGTTTAACCTTATTGGAAAAGCTCTACAAGCAGGGTGCTCCATGTCATATTAAATGTTAAGAATCTAATTTGGATATGTCTATTGAAGGTCTTTATTCCTAAAACATAATTTGATCATGTTCTCCACAGCAAAAATCTTCAGTGGGTTTGCATGGCTGACAGAGTCCCAGTTTGACATTAGAAGTTGTCTGTGATTTGGTTCCCATTTATTGTTTTTCTGGTAGTTTAGCCACAGGATCAGAATTCTGGCTCTGAAGTCAGGCTGCCTACGTTAAATTTGGGGTTCACCTGTTACCATTTCTCTGACCTTGGGCAAGTTACTTTTACCTTATCTGATTTTTAAAATTTTCTTACCTGTGAAATGAGAAAAACACTAGGACCAGATGTGAAGTGTTGTTTTGGGGATTAAAGAAGCACGTAAAGCTATCCATCTTTCTGGCTTGACCTGGATTGGACTCAGACCTGGTGTAAATTTCCGTTTTGCTACTTGTTAGCTGTTTGACCTGATAGTTGACCTATCTAAATCTTTCTTTTGTCATCCTTAAAATAGATGTGATAAGGACCATTTCATGGGAAAAATAAGTAAATTTCATGTAAAAAGCACTTCCTACAGCTGGCTAATCCATGGAGACCCTTTAATAAATGGTTTCTTTTTTAAAACTGTAGGTTTCCTCTTCTTCTGTGACCTTGTTCATCCTGTTTCCTTAGCCTGTAGGGCCCAATGTTTTCTCTTTTGTCTAGAGGGGCAGCGCAGCAGAGACGAGGAACACGAGCCTGGGTTCAGTCCTGGTTCTTTTGCGTACTGGCTGTGTGAGCTCAAGCAAGCTTGAGCTTTCTGGTGTGTAAAGCAGGACTAAGAGTACCTGCCTTACAGGGTGCATAGGAGGATTGAATGAATTAAGGAATAGAGAACTGAATGAATTAATGAACAGTTGATTGAATGAATGCATGAAAGTACTTCTCAGTACTGACTTTATTTTTTCCCCATCATTCTCTTGCCAAAATCGAAAGCCCACTGGAAAGGCCATCTCTGTCTAGGCTTCCGTGATCCCACTTATATCTAGACTTAATTTCTCTTTTCTCTTGCCCTAATACCATTCTGTATTGCATGTTCAGTACTATGGCACATTTTGAATTCTGTACTTCGTTTTTGGAACATGTA
>NW_021151967.1:2080-2569 GCF_002837175.3 Physeter macrocephalus | reverse complement strand
TGTCGATGTTTGCAACACTGCGATGCCTTGAGCACTACTTAAGGGGGACTGTTGGCCAGCTGGCGCATCACGTGCTTACCACCGCATAAATACATTCCCTTACGTACACACTGTATACGCATTATAGTACAGTGTCGCATCATTAATATGTGTATTACTCTCAACGAAGTTTTCCACAGATTACCAGGAGAATACTGACTCTGACTGCAGGTTGCTCTGCAGAGCTGGCACGAGGCGTCATGCAGTTTGTTAATTTATTGCAACGGCCTCTATCTGCAACGAAAAATAATTGCCGCATGCAACGACAATGAAATCTGTTTTTCTTTTTGCCTACCGTGCGTTGTGCTGTAGCAGCCTCTCTTTCGGACAAGTAGTTCGCATTATCTAAAAGTCCGCTGATGCCGCGGTCCTCCCCCACACCACTGCGGCTATCTGCGGAGCGTTTTTTACAGATAATTAGTGTGCAGCACGACCGACCTGAGTGAGTGC
>NW_021151967.1:0-421 GCF_002837175.3 Physeter macrocephalus | reverse complement strand
CTGTAAACGCAGCAGACTACGCTTGGAGATAAAAAGTGGCTGTGCAGTGCAATAATGGCATCACCACGTATCACACAGCTGGTGGTACTCACAAACACGCGTCTCTGCAAAAGTAATCGTTTGCTTGTACGCACACCAGAAGAACGGAACAGTTGTTTACACCCACGGGTGTGTGTGTTGCTGGTACAGAAAACATTCGCCTGTACGTGCATTGTCGGCGACCTTTGGTGAGGACAGAAGAAATGATACGTGTTTACTTTTTATTTCCGTCAGGCGACACTCCTTGTTTGTGGTTAAAAAAAGTTCTCACGTGTCGGTGTACTGACGGCGAGGTCTGCCGAAAACGTGGATCGTTTGAGGACCAGAGAAGCCCGCTCGTAACTTCAGGTGGTAGCTAACTCAGTTTCTGAAACACGGGCAT
>NW_021151966.1:0-2569 GCF_002837175.3 Physeter macrocephalus | reverse complement strand
GGGGTGCAGGTTCGATCCCCGGTCAGGGAACTAAGATCCCACATACCATGCGATATAGCCAAAAATAAAAAAAATTTTTTGTAATAAATAAAAAGTTTAAAAATTGCCACTGTCCTACAAGACAGCTTTAAAATTTTTTTCTCCCAATCTTATCAATTTCTCTGATTATTATCATAGAAGATCTCACGGGATGTAAATAGGCATGTGACATGTCCTACTTCAAAGCACGTTAAATGTAATCACAGCCCCTCTAAACTCTTTTAAAAATGTAAGTAACGTGAGCTGGTTCCTCCTTTCAGGCTGGTTGAAGAGATAAGACAGAAATGTGGAGGACTTCAGTTACAGAATGAGGATGTTTATATGGCCACCAAGTTTGAAGACTTCATCCAAAAAGTCGTGAGGAAACTGAGAGGAGAAGATCAAGACGCGGAGCTAGTGGTGGATTATGTAAGCCTGTCCATGGTGTTGAAAACCTACATCGTTAAGACCTTCGTACTATGAAAGAATGCTGTACCTTTCATCCATTTGTTGTTACATTTACAACCTTTTTAAAATGACAGTTTTATTGAGATTATAATTCAGATACCATACATTTCACCCTTTTAAAATGTATAATTCATTGGTTTTTAGTATCTTCACCGAGTTGTGCAACCATCACCACTATCTGGTTATGGAACATTTTTATCACCTCCTAAAAAGAAACCCTGTATCCCCTGGCAGTCATTCTCTGCTCTCCTCTCTAATTTACGTTCTGTTTCTATGGATTTGCCTATTCTAGACATTTCATATAAATGGAATTATGTAATAAGTGGCCTTTTGCAGCTGGCTTCTTTCACTTAGCATAATGTGTTCAAGGTTCATCCATATTGTAGAGTAGATTATCACTTCATTGCTTTTTCCTAGCCAAATAATAGTCCATTGTGTGGATAAACTACATTTTGTTTATCCTTTCTTCAGCTGGTGTACATTTGGACTGTTTCTACTTTTGGGCTATTATAAATAATTCTGTTATGAAAATTCATGTATAAGTTTTTGTGTGAACATATGTTCTCAGTTCTCTTGGGTAAATATCTAGAAGTGGAATTGATGAGTCATATAGTAACTCTATGTTTAACTTTTTGAGGAACTGCCCATCTGCTTTCCAAAGTGACTACACCATTTTACAATGCCAGTAGCAATGTAGGAAGCTTCTCATTTCTTCATGTCCTCACCAACATATGCTATTGTCTGTCTTTTCTCTTTCAGCTGTTCTAGCAGGTGTGACGTGATATCTTGTTGTGGTTTTGATTTACATTTCCCTAATGACTAATGATAAACATCTTTTCATGTGCTTATTGACCACTTGTATGTCTTCTTTGGAGAAACACCTATTCAAATATTTCACCTGTTTTGTTTTTTTTTGGGCATTGTTGTTGTTTCTGTTGTTTTGTTTTGGTTTGGTTTCTTTGGCCTCACCAAGCAGCTTGTAAGATCTTAGTTCCCTGACCAGGGATGGAACCCAGGCCCCTGGCAGTGAGGACGCCCAGTCCTAACCACTGGACCACCAGGGAATTCCCTCAAATCCTTTGCTTCTTTTTTAACTGGGATATTTGTCTTTTTAATTTTTCAGTTGTAAGAGGCCTTAGTATATTTTGGATACTAGACCCTAATCAGATTTATTATTTGTAAATATTTTCTCCCATTCTGTGGGTTTTCTTTTCACTTTTTTGATGGTGTCCTTTAACACACAAAAGTTTTAAAATTGGATTAAGTCTAATTAATCTGTTTGTTCTTTTGCCACTTGGGCTTCTATATGTCTTGTTTTATGCCTTTTTTGCTCCTCTACTCCTTTACTGCTCTCTTTTTTGTTAAATGGATATTGTCTAATATGCCAGTTTAATCTCTTTTGCTATATATTTTTAGTTATTTTCTTAATGGTTGCCTTGAGGAGTCCAAGAGACGTTTTTCTTAAAACATTCTAGCTCAGATTAATACCAACTTAATAACAATAGTGTAGAAAAAATTTGCTACAGTATAGCTCTGCTTCCTACCCCCTTATTTGTGCTATTACTGTCATACAAATACATCTTTATACATTGTAAACCCACCAACATAGTTTTATAATTATTGCTTTATGCAGTTGTCTTTCAAATCAAATAGAAGAAGAAAAGGGTTTAAAAACAAAAATACATTTATACTGACTTATATTTACCTTTGTCAGTGTTCTTTATTGCTTCATGTAGATTTAAATTACTGTCTAGTGTCCTTCCATTTCTGCCGGAAGGACACTTTTTAGTACTTTTTGAAAGGCAGTGTGCTAACAGTGTTCATGTGCAAGCAATGTTCATGTGCTAGCAATGTGCTAGTTTCGTTCATTTGGGAATGACTTAATTTCTCCCTTGTTCTTGGAGGGTATTTTTGCTGTATGTGGAATTTTTGGTTGACAGTCTCTTTCTTTCAGCACTATGAATATATCATCCTATTGCTTTCTGGCCTCCGTGGTTTCTGAGGATAAGTCATCTGTTAATTTTATTGAGGATCCCTTTTTTTTTTTTTTTTTTTTTTGTGGTACACGGGCCTCTCACTGTTG
>NW_021151965.1:2461-2570 GCF_002837175.3 Physeter macrocephalus | reverse complement strand
CACCACCAAGAGGAAGAAATTAACTACTTGATGCTCATGAACAGGTAGCCCCAGAGCTTCTGGTGCCTACGAATTTATAACGTTAACCGCCCGTTACCTCACCATCAAG
>NW_021151965.1:1649-2420 GCF_002837175.3 Physeter macrocephalus | reverse complement strand
GTTACCTCACCACCAACCAGAGAATTGTGCGCCAGCTGATCACATACCCTGCGACCCCTCTCCTTCACTTGGCCTTTAAAATCGCTTTGCTGAAATCCCTCAAGGAGTTCGGGGTTTTAAGAGCACAGGCCACCTGGCCTCCTTGTATTGGCACTTTGACTATTAAGACTGCACCTTCCTCCACCACACCCAGTGTCAGTAGACTGGCTCTGCTGCACTCGGGCGAGCGGACCCACGTTCGGTTCGGTAACACTGGGCCCCCCCAGGGTCCCACTCGCCTTGTGCCCCAGGGGCTGTCAGCTTCTCCAGAGTCTTGTTGCAGCAAAAACAGAAATAAAGTTTCCCTGCCCTGAGAACAAAGGAAACGCCCTACGAGATGAGGACACAGATAGGCACAGGGGGAGACCATGTGAGGACCTGGGGAGAAGATGGCTGTCTAAGAACCAAGCAGAGAGACCTCAGGAGAAGCCAGCGTGCAGACACCTTGATCTCAGATGTCTGGTCTCCAGGACTGGGGGAGGATGAATTCCTGTTGTTTTAAACCACCCAGCTTGTGGTCATTTGTTACAGAAACCACAGAACAGTCACACGGACCCTGCTCTGTAGGAGCCTGGAAGTGCGGGTCTCATAAAAGGCCAACAGAGGCTGGGTTGCAGAACCCTTAGAGTTAGCATTGGGCCCCAGAAATTCTAAAGCAGTGGTTGGACACCAGAACGTTGAGGGTTCAGTCGGAAGCCTATCCCTAAGGGTGCCGGCTGCACACGGCCTCCC
>NW_021151965.1:0-293 GCF_002837175.3 Physeter macrocephalus | reverse complement strand
ACCTGCCCAGGTGACCTCCATACCCTGGGAGGGGCCTGACCACGAGAGCCCCGTGGGCTGCTGGGTATCTGCTCAGCTGGGCTCCATATCCTGAGAGGGGCCTGACTACGAGAGCCCCGTGGGCTGCTGGGTACCTGCTCAGCTGAGCTCCATACCCTGGGAGGGGCCTGACCACGAGAGTCCCGTGGGATGCTGGGTACCTGCTCAGCTGAGCTCCATACCCTGGGAGAGGCCTGACCACGAGAACCCCGTGGGCTGCTGGGTACATGCTCTGCTGAGCTCCATACCCTGGG
>NW_021151964.1:0-2570 GCF_002837175.3 Physeter macrocephalus | reverse complement strand
AGCCTTGGTATATCGCTTCCTTGGCCGTCCTCAGGGTGAACACCGTAACTGTTATCATCACCACCATCAGCTTCATCTTCACCACCACTTTCACTACCGCAGTAAGGCGTCGTCGCCGATTGATTCGTCACTGTCAACACGGTAACAGGGAACACCGTCTTTTTCATCACTAACTGTTATCATCACCACCATCAGCTTCATCTTCACCACCACTTTCACTACCGCAGTAAGGCGTCGTCGCCGATTGATTCGTCACTGTCAACACGGTAACAGGGAACACCGTCTTTTTCATCACCAACGCCAACATCGTGTTGGTGCCCATGATCATTATCATTGCCAGATGTGGAAGTCATCTTTTGCGGAAGCCCCTGCGAACACACGTGGACCTCTACTGTGGCATGTTCCCTCTTAGATTATCCCCTCCCCTTCGCAGCACCACCACTCTAACTGTAAGCCCCACTGACGTCACGGCCAGTATCACACGAACTTGTACATCCTTAAGGACGTGCTTTACGATTTTTTATCTGCTAGAGATATTTCACCACGCAGCAGCTGCAGCACCAGCCGAAGTGCGAAAGAGCTCAAATTCGCTTCTGTCAGCCGCTGCTCTCTTAGGGCGGCTGCACCTTGTTACACTCATATATGGTACGATTTGCAGGCCGGTCAGCGTGACAACTCTCACATCGGTCTTGTACACTAGTACGACGATGTCAGAACCACGTGACCGTGCGCTCGCGCGATTGCTATTTTTTCTCAATCCTTAGCTGTTGTAGGTCGTGTTTCTCCCTTTTTGAAAGTGAGTTTCTGTACTGTGATTATGCTCGGAATTTTTTGACAAAGATGCTTTTATACAGGAAACAGCCCTCTTTACACAGAAAAGTGAGTAGGGATTCATCGCCATAGAAAGTATCATTGGCTTGCACAAAGCTGCCCTCAATACAAGGAATACAGGGCTTCGGTTGCAGATTTACATTTGGATTGAGGAGATTCACTCTGTTGTTTGTGCGCAGAGGCAGCAGCGTGGTGGCCCTATGAATGCCATGGAGCAACACATGTAACCTTGTCAAGACGCTCACGCATGTACATCAGAGAATACAAACACACACCAGGGAAGGCCCGCATTCGTTCACATGGGCTTCCTCTATACGTTTCTAGCACAGTCCAACTCAAAGAACAGGCCACGCGCACCTGCCCTGCTTTTTCCAATTCATACTGCGTGCTGCATGAAGGCCACACAAGTTGCCGCCCTTTTCTCTGCATCTTTGTTCAGACTAGAGGATCGGAGTGAATGACGTCGCAAGCATATACAGGAGTACGGGTGTTCCGAATTCCAGATCAGTGTCTTGCGGCTGTAAGGGTTGCCCACCCGGTTCCTTAGAGTCGTGCAACGTATTTATACCCTGACTGAAAGGTTTGCTTGCGGCAGAGATACGACTTTCGACAGTGGCATCCAAGTCGAACAGCAGGGCTTTTGGTAGTAGACATGCAATGACGTTGTCGTTCAAACATTCTTACATTGATACACTTTTACGACCATACCCAATAGAGAGCGAGTCCAGCCTGACATCGCTTTGTGTTACAGGCTTGCCGTACACAGCCTGCACTAGAGGGGGAAGGCGTAGGCAAGATGCCGAAAGAAAGCTGCGTATTGAGGGAGCGTAAACTAAAATGTCTCTGTGAGTGAATTTGTTACGTGGACCGAAGCGGCAAAAGCGCTATCCACCGTCGGGCTGCCGGGCCCTTGCCGAGTTTGTTATCACTTGTTTTATCATATGTGGAGCTCCAGTGTACTCTACTTACGGGTAGCATTGCTCAAAGAGCATATACACGTATCTTTGTACATGAATATGAATGCTCACGCAGAGAAAATGTACGTGTCTGCAAATAAAATAGTGGCAGTGAATGGATTCAGCAAGTCTCTTTTCACTGTGTCTCGAAAGTGTACCAGGTTTATACGTATGTTGTGTTGTTTTCACGTAAGTATTTGCGAAGTATGTATTCAAAAAACCGGAACTGTGTTTAAGAAGGGGACGGGAAGCGCGGGAGGTACCACTGTAATGGGACTTGATAAGAGCGACATGCTACACAGGTGCATCATCCTGTGGCACGATATGAAGGTATCTCAGGTACACTGTGTTGATTTACAAATAAACCTACATCTCCTTGTACAAGCCGACTGAAAGGTTTTCACAGCGCGTTACTTACGAGAAAGTGTTGCTTCAACAAAAACATAACTGCGTGAAATGTGTGCCCAGCAGCGGCGCGCACACCCCACGTACTGCAGCAGCCGTATAATACTTCGACATACTGGCAGGTGCATGTACACGTGTATATATGCTTCTAGCATACGCTCGTACTCTGACTTACCTGTACTCACATCCGTATGCATGTAGTAGGAAGGTGTTCACATCCGGACAGCTTGCTGGAGTAAACAAATCCAGCCACGTGCAAGGTACGTCTCTCACAGTCTTTCCTCCGCACATGCACACAAACACAAGGAGTATAGCTGCAAAACTGCAGCAGGTATTTATTACCAAAAATATCGAAATCCTATTCAAAGGCTGTAGTTA
>NW_021151963.1:0-2570 GCF_002837175.3 Physeter macrocephalus | reverse complement strand
AAAAAAAAAAAAAAAAAAAAAAAAAAAAAAAGTAGCTACTTATGGATTTGTCTCATTCTAGTGCCCAGTATCCCAAGGATAATGTCTAGTGTATAGTAAGTGTTCAGTTAATGAGGACTTAATTTTATTTGGACTCTTCTTATACTGGACGCTTTTCCTATTCCTGGAGAAATTCTTCTCAAAAGCTGCCCCCAGCTCTCAAGCCTGCCCCCAAACCCCACTGACCAGCTAATATTCCTGCCAGCTTTCCCACGGCTCTCTCTCCAACTAGGTTCACATTGTCACGCTTTATTACTTTTTTTTCCTCTTCTCAACTCCCATTCAACTCAGCTCTGCCTCTACCCTAGTGTCCAGAGCTAACTAACCCAACATATAAGCCGGGGGACATGGGACTCTGGCATTTCTAAAGCTTGCCCTTACATTTGATAGCCATTTATTTAGAGGAAGCAGAGGTTACCTACCATAGATTCCACAGTTGGGACTGGAGACATCTGTCGTCTCCAGATAATATAACTGTATTTTAACTGGACTCTTCAATACTTTGATTCCAAAATTACCTAAAATCACCTTGAGGAAAATAATGGCTCATTATGGAACCAAACTGGCTACGCTCTCTAACTATTCATGACTACACCTCTCCATTCTCCATACCAACCTTTACTTTACTCTTACATCTTTATTGATGATATCAATAAAGACACATGCTAATGTTTATGAATCTATTATGGGATCATCAGAGGAACTATTCAATAAGAATCCAGAGTACTGCGACTTGCTACTATAACTTTGCAATGTGTACAAGAACCATCATTTTCTGAGTATCTCCAGAGTACCAAGACTCTATTAGAAATTTTGTATGATTCACCGTAATCATCACACCAACAGTGGCCAACCAAAGAAAGAGGCATATGGGACCCGGCCTGCCCCAGTAGGAGGAGTATTTACTTTATCACTGGCATTGTTTGGTATGTTTGATTTAGTATTGCTGGTACATGGTGATTTTTTTAAAAAAGACAACTTTTAGATAGTTTTATTATTGTTTTTAAATTCTCTGGATACAATGCCTTTCTTATTGCCTGTGTTCTCTGCCTCCACCCCGTCGGTCCACCATCACACACTAACCCAGGAGATAATCAAATCATCTCCATGCAGAGGACTAAAACAAAGCTCAGAGAATGTAAGCATTCTCTGCCACAAAATCAAAGAACCTGTGAGTGGTAGAGTTGAAACTCTGCCCAGGTCTAATTCCAAAGCCCTCTTTCCTTCCAAGATACCGTGTGAGTAATAGTAATAAAAATAATAAATGTAATCACTTCAGGTGTTAAATGTGCTCTGATATATGAGATTTCATTTGATCTTTACATCAAACCTGTGAGACAGGTAGGCAGGTCTTATCACCTACATTCAAAGGTGAGGGACTCCAAGAAGTTAACATGTAACCTTCAAGAGGTGACAACCTAAGTGGCACAGGCAGAAATTGAGCCCACATCTCCTGATTTCTAATGTGGATTCATATCCACTATGCCAGTGCATGTTGTGCCATTTTGGGTACCTTTTAATAGCAGAAATATGTAACATTTGCCTTTTAAGCTACCAGCATACTCCCCTAAATGTTGTTTTTCCTTATTAGGAATTAATTTCTCTCTAAAGGAACTCACTCAAATGGAAACACAGGGAGATTCAGAGCATGGGCTTCAGAACATGGGTTCCAATATAGATTCCGTCAAATGCTGGCTATGTGAATTTGCACAGTTTACTAACCCGCTGCAAATCTGTCTTATTCATAATATAGGGTTAATAATCCTTGCTTCCTAGGCCTACCGTTTGGATGAAAAGAATAAATAAAGCCTAGTAGAGTACTGACACATGGTAAATGTCTATATATTGAATCTTTTATTAAGAATTCTTTCCTTTATACTATTATTCCAAACATTAGGAAGATTAAATGAATGATATTCTGTTTGCTAGGCCACTGTCATTGTTATCCTATTCACTCTAATTGAAAGAGTCTTATTATTGGTGATATAAGAAGAAAGCCCTTAATATTTTCAGAACCCAGAATTTTAAAGTAATAAGAACTGGAAGAGTCCTCTGACAATTGTAAGCTATTGCAAAGTCACGTAAAGAATAACAATGGACCTCTGTGCAGCATTTTTATTAAGCCATATTTTAATTACAACCATATTTTGAGCAAGGACATCTATTATTTTAACTCTACTAGGCATGCCACAATACGATTTGTAATAACTTTTCTTAGCCTCACCTATGCAGAATTCATTACAAATGAATTTTGAAATGTTCATTCCAATAAGCTGTGGAACAGACCTGCACCACTGTGTCATTTGAGAAATACTGGAAATAACGAACTCTTCATACATTTATCATTATCTATGACTATACCTTGGTACGAGAAACTTCCCAAATTTTCAAGGAGAGGAGCAAGTGTTTGGCCTTTGTAATTGATGAGTGTCATCCTGCCCCAAGATCAATGCATTTGAAAGTGTTCAACCCTAGTTCACTGTCATCCTTCCCATGCTGTCATCTCGGAGGCGCTAATAAATAGTACTACT
>NW_021151962.1:2081-2571 GCF_002837175.3 Physeter macrocephalus | reverse complement strand
ACCTTGCTCCTTCATCTGCTGTGTGTTTTTCTGTCTTTTCATTTTGCTTGTCTTCTTGTGTTTGGGGTATCCTTTTTGCAGGCTGCAGGTTCGTAGTTCCCGTTTATTTTGGTGTCTGTCCCCAATGGCTAAGGATGCTTCAGTGGGTTGAGTAGGTTTCCTGCTTGAGGGGACTAGTGCCTGTGTTCTGGTGGATGAGGCTGGATCTTATCTTTCTGGTAGGCAGGTCCACGTCTGGTGGAGTGTTTTGGGGTGTCTGTAGCATTATTTTCATTTTAGGCAGCCTCTCTGCTAATGGATGGGGCTGTGGCCCTCTCTTGCTAGTTGTTGGACATAGGGTGTCCAGCACTGTAGCTTGCTGGTCGTTGAGTGAAGCTGGGTCTTGGTGTTGAGATGGAGATCTCTGGGAGATTTTCACCATTTGATATTACATAGAGCTGGGAGGTCTCTTGTGGACCAGTGTCCTGAAGTTGGTTCTCCCACCTCAGAG
>NW_021151962.1:0-932 GCF_002837175.3 Physeter macrocephalus | reverse complement strand
GGCAGTGGCAGGCTGCACAGGCTCCCAGGAGGGGAGGTGTGGAGAGTGACCTGTGCTCGCACACAGGCTTCTTGGTGGCAGCAGCAGCAGCCTTAGCGTCTCATGCCATCTCTGGTTTCCGCAGTGATAGCCACGGCTCGTGCCAGTTTCTGGAGCTCCTTTACGCGGTGCGCTTAATCCCCTCTCCTCTCGCACCAGGAAACCAAGAGGCAAGAAAAAGTCTCTTGTCTCTTCGGCAGCTCCGTGCCCGTCTCTGGAGCTCCTTTAAGCCACGCGCTTAATCCCCTCTCCTTGCGCCCCAGGAAGCAAAGAGGGAAGGAAAGGACTCTTGCCTTTCGGCAGCTCCAGACTTCTCCCGGACTCCCTCGCAGCTAGCCATGGTTCACTAACCCCACTAACCCCTTCAGGCTGTGTTCACGCAGCCAACCCCAGTCCTCTCCCGGCTTCTGACCGAAGCCCGAACCACAGCTCCCAGCCCCCGCCCGTCCTGGCAGGTGAGCAGACAAGCCTCTCAGGCTGGTGAGTGCTGGTCGGCTCCGATCCTCTGCAGGAATCTCTCCGCTTTGCCCTCCGCACCCTGTTACTGCTGTTACCTGCAGTCTCCGCCCGTGAAGGGGCTTCTAGTGTGTGGAAACCTTTCCTCCTTCACTGCTCCCTCCCACTGGTGCAGGTCCCGTCCCTATTCTTTTGTCCCTGTTTATTCTTTTTTCTTTTGCCCTACCCAGGTACGTGGGGTGTTTCTTGCCTTTTGGAAGGACTGAGGTCTTCTGCCAGCGTTCAGTGGGTGTTCTATAGGAGCAGTTCCACGTGTAGATGTATTTCTGATGTATCTGTGGGGAGGAAGGTGATCCCCACGTCTTACTCTTCTGCCATCTTCTCTCTCCTCTCGATTTCATTAATTTTTAAACTGTGATTGATTGATTGATTTCCAC
>NW_021151961.1:0-2572 GCF_002837175.3 Physeter macrocephalus | reverse complement strand
GATCCAGCAATCCGACTCCTGGGTATTTATCTGAAGAAAATGAAAACACTAACTCAGAAAGATATCTGCACCCCCATGTATACTGCAGCGTTAGTTACAGAAGCCAAGATATGCAAGCAGCCTAAATGTCCATAAACAGATGGGTGAATAAAGAAGATGTGGTGTATATATAGAACAGTGGATATTTTTCAACGATAAAGAAGAAGGAAATCTGCCATCCGTGACAACATGGATGGATGTTGAAGGCCTTATGCTAAGTGAAATAAGTCAGACAGAGAAAGACAAATACCACATCATCTCACTTATATGTGGGATTGAAAACAAACACCACGCACACACAAAAACAAACAAACAAAAAGCCAAACTGATAGACACAGAGAAGAGTTCGCTGGTTGCCAGAGAGGTCAAAAGGTACAAACTTCCAATTGTAAAATAAATGTCATGTATGGTGACTGTAGTTAATAACACTGTATTGCATGCAGTAGCCCCCCCTTATCCTTGGTTTCGTTCTCTGCAGTTTCAGTTACTTGCTTTGAACTGCAGTCTAGAAATTTTAAATGGAAAATTCCAGAAAAAAAACAATTCTTAAGTTTTAAATTGCATACCATTTTGAGAAGTGCGATGAAATCTCCTGCTGTCCTGCACTGTCCCGCCTGAAATTGAATCACCCCTTTGTCCAGCGTGTCCCTCCCATTAATCACTTCATAGCCATCTGGGTTATCTGTGGCAGTATCACAGTACTTGTGTTCAAGAAACCATTATTTTCCTTAATAATGGGCCAAAAGTGCAAGAGTAGTGACGCTGGCAATTTGGATATTCTCTTATTGTGCCTAATTTATAAATTAAACTGTGTCATAGGTATTTATGTATAGGAAAAAAATAGTATATATAGGGTTCAGTACTATCTGCAGTTTCAGGCATCCACTGGGGGTCTACCGTATTTGAAAGTTGATAACTGTATGGTCAGACCACTCCAGATGGCTGTTCTCTTGCTTTCTGTACATCCCCTGCTCGACCAGTGCCTGCTTCACCCATCCCCTACTCACATGACTGACCTTCCTACATACTTGCCCCAGGGCCCAGCTACTGAGGATTGTTCTTATTAAAGGGGCAGTGCAGGGCATGCTCCTCTGCTAGTTTTCCTGATAACCGATGAGCTAACCTAAGGCCAATTCCCCCTATCACTGGCAATCTCCCCTTCTCCCCGGGAGAGAAGACTGCAGCCATGTCCTGCCCTCCATCCACAGCACACGGTGGGATGTTGCTCCAGGACCTTGCTTCAGACATGTAAGATCCCCCATCCATTAAACCACTGATGTCTCTGTCGCGGACTCCTGGCTCTTTGTTAGGTCTTGAAGCTGGGCAAGCACAGGCCTTATAGGCCTGCGGGGTGCAGCCCAACACTAAGAGAGTCAATCTTAAAAGTTCTCACCAAAAGAAAACGAATTTTGTAACTACGAATGGTGACAGATGTTAAGTAGAGTTATTGTGGTGATCATTCTGCAATATACAGAAATATCAAATCATTATGTTGTACACCTGAAACTAGTAATGTTGTATGTGAATTATATCTCAATAAAAAATAGATTTTTAAAAAGAAAAGAAGAATGGCAGAAAATGAGGTAAGCATCCATCCTGAGCAGTTAAAACATAACAAGATAAATGCAAAGAAAAACAAAGAATCATTAAAGATAGAAACCAAACTAATGAAAGTGAAAACAAACATACAATAGAGCATTTTAACACAGCATTTTACAGGCCCTTTGAATAGTCAGTAAAACGGACAAGCCTCTGGTCAGACTTAAGCGGAAAAATGAATAAAGGCACAATTTATTAATACCAGGAATCAAATAAGGTGACATTACTAGAGACCTTTATGCCAAAATGGAAAATTAAGAGGAAGTGGATGCACAGTAAAATACAGCTTAATAAAACTGAGAGAAGTTAAAAAAAACATGATTTGAACAAAAAATATGAAACACGTGGGATAAAAAATCTCCACAGAGGATCTCTAAGCCCAGATAGCTTCATAAATGAGTTCTGTCAGTATTTAAATAGGAGATAATCCCAATATTACATTAAATTTTTAGAGAATAGAGATAGAGGGTACACTACCCTCTTGCGTTTTATGTAGCATAACATTGGTACCAAAACTAGACAGGGCACTTTCAGAAGTTTAAGTTACAAACCACCTTGTTTCATAAACAGAGATGAAAATATCCTAAGCAACATACTTGATAAAAAAGAAAGAAAATAAAGCCCAGCAATATATAGAGAAGATACCATATCATGACCAAGTTGCTTTTATCCCAGGAAAGCAAGATTGGTTTCACATCAGAGAATGTCAGTGTAATCCATCACCTTAACAGATGAAGGGGAAGGGAAAACTAAATATGATCTCCTCAGTAGATGCAGAAACATATTTTGTTAAAACTCATCATTCATTCATGCTGAAGCAACTGTTAGAAAAAGAGGTGTAGAAGAGACTCTCCAAAGATTTTTAGGTATAGTTTTGGAGTGAACAGGATCTTTCTAGGCATGTTGCAAAAGCAGAATTTTTTTTTTTTTTTTT
>NW_021151959.1:1121-2572 GCF_002837175.3 Physeter macrocephalus | reverse complement strand
GTACAGACTGTCATTTAGGCACTTTCTGCGGCCAAATAAAGCACATCCGCCCTTAAGTGACAAAGAAGCAAGACGCGTAAAAGCGAGAAGGGGGCACCCGTTTTTGTACAGTGCAGTGCGACCAATTTTGTGTTCGTAGAACCGATCGTTGCACGTACAGGCACCGACAGCGCGTCAAAGAGAGCCCGCTTGCCTGGAAGGCACCGACAGCATGTAAAGAGGAGAACAAACGCCCTTCAAGAGTTTGTGCTTGCTAGATAGCGACGATTGGAATTTCAGTATCATCTTCATTTCAGTCATCGTTGTGCCCCTGGTGTTAGTATCTGGGACTCGACAATGATGCATACACGCAGGGAAAATGGGGTTGATACCAGTCGAATGCAGACGCGTATTATGTTACACTTCTGGTAAGGATGATGAATGGGGCGTGCATCCGTGTGCACACTTGTTGTGACACACGAGACCACCGGAGAGAAGCCTTCAGCGTTCTTATGCCCTTGACTTTTACACTGCACCAGAATGTTCCTTGCGGCGGATGTACTTCACTACCGTCTGTATGCTTCCTGTTAGGTGGTGGGCGATGGCCCTCGGAGATGTCGTCTTTCCGCTCTCCATTATGCGTTCGGTAACCTCTATAAGTCTCAGTGTTATTTCAAGGATCCACACCTAGAGTATAACTAAGTCGTGAAACCATATTTTCTGTTTCGTACCTGAGTATAGCGCAGTGTAATCCTCAAACTTCAAAAGTTTTGGAGTGAAGGTGTAGCGACTAAATATAAACAATTGTATGTCCGTATGTGCGTTGCCAGAGAGACAGGCAGTCGTGCCTGTCTACAGTCAGAGAAACACGTCGTCAGGAAGCAAAAGGAAACACTTTCGAAAAGCAGGAATTCGAAGGCAGGTGGAGCTGTCTGAGGCAGTGTAAGCTCAGCACAGCCTACGCTGGAGTCCAATGCAGCTCTCCGTTCTCCCACAGGGCATGCTGGAAGTGGGAAGTTTTTCCACTGGAATGAGGACATTAGAGAGACCGGGCGTCAAGAAGTTAATTGCCCGCGTATGGCCTCTAGAGAGCGTTCTGCCTACGTGGGCGAGCTGTTTGGGCTTGTGTGCGACGACGGGAGAGGAGGAGCGCTCACCTGAGCCATCAGGAAGATGGCAGGAGCTGCTTCAAGGAAAAGAAGTGTCGGGACAACTGGACCACCATCCTTCGCCATCCAGGAGAGTCCCGCTTCCTCAGTGGGGCAGTCTCCATCTCAGGCGCTTCAGAACGGGTGTTGTTGAACTTTTCCATGTACACTCAAGGTGAGACAATGATTCGCAAGGCACGCGAATCTTCGTGACCACGGAGTTCGTCCAGGCCGGCAAAAGTAGTGGACTGGCCAAAACAGAGTGAGATCTGCAACATAAGGACTTTCTTCTGTGAATAGGGGCTAGGGCCTTTTTCCGAGTTC
>NW_021151959.1:0-513 GCF_002837175.3 Physeter macrocephalus | reverse complement strand
GCCAGTGGTAAGTCGCCCTCCCTGAGACACCGAAGTCAAAGAAAACTCTTGTCCCGCATGTCGCGCGGTGTCCTGCTGCCGTGTGCCCGGACGTAAGACTCTTTTACAGCAAGAAGCAGATTCACCACCAGATTTACACGGCAGACGAAGTTCAAAATGAAACCACGGAAACATATCCGTTGTCACCAGCAGGTACTCGGTATGAGATCTACTGGCGCCTACCTTCCATGCAGAGTGGATGAACAAGCGGAATCTTCCGCGAGCCCAGCGGATGTCTCTAGCATGGGAGCCGTGATACCGTACACATACGTGAGTGAATTATCTACCAGGCAATCTCTGACTGATGTTGACATTCAGTGCTGCAGAGGCAGTGTGTGCGGTCGGTATCCAGACACGCACCGTGACTAATTTTCCGATTCTTGTCTTCGCCAAAAGCGGCATCTAACACGTGTGTATGAACTGTATGTCTTCGCAGAAAAAGTGCGTGTCAGTCTGCAACAATAACATCCAAAT
>NW_021151958.1:1729-2572 GCF_002837175.3 Physeter macrocephalus | reverse complement strand
TCATCAACTCTCTTGACTACATTCACGTGTGGGTCATTAGAGAGTTATCAGGAGAGCTAGCACTGGCCCCAAGAGTAAGTACGAACTTTGCCCAGCAGAACTTCTCCTAAAACTAAAGGGATGGTCGAGTTATTCTACATGCACATCTTCCTCACACGTCAGCCATTTTGTCCCTGAGGGCATATTGCTATTGGGGTTCAAGAAGGAGAGGCCATAAAGGCGTGGAAGCAACTACACTGTTCCTCATAGAGACAGATACAGATGAATAGATACAGATGGTGTGGTATATATGTACAATGGACTATTCCTCAGTCATAAAAAAAGAATATAATATTGCCATTTGCAGCAACATGGATGGACCTAGAGATTTTCATAGTAAGTGAAGTAAGGCAGACAGGGAAAGTCAAATATTATATGATATCACAGAAATGTGTGGTCTAAAAATATATAAAATAGATTAAGAAGGATTTACTGTAGAGCACAGGGGCCTGTATTCCATATCTTGCAATAACCTTATAATGAAAAGGAATCAAAAATGAAAGAATATAGAGGCGTATATATATGCATGTAAAAGTGAAGTAACCTGCTGACACCTGTAACTATCACCATATTGTATAGCAACTGCACTTCATTTAACAAAGAAAGAACACGGACGGGGCAACCCTTGCTTAGGTTCCCTTCCTCCTGCTGCAAGGCTGGCTGTGCCCGCTCCTGTTGTTTGGGGCGCCCTCTCGTGGTGATACGAATCCCCTGCAGCCTCGGGCTGGCCCTGGTTTGGCGCCCTGAGACAGAGGTCAGAGGTCCCTCCATAAAGCTCAAAAATACGGCCACTTTTCACAGTCC
>NW_021151958.1:0-951 GCF_002837175.3 Physeter macrocephalus | reverse complement strand
GTTGTAAATCAACTACACTTCAATTAAAAAACAAATATTACGGGACCCACTTGGTTAGTTTCCCTTCCTCATGGTGCAAAGCTGACTGTGTCCGCGCCTGTGGTGTCGGAGCGCCCTCTCGTGGTGAAACTAATCCCCTGCAGGCTGGGGCCAGTCCTGGCCTGGAGCTCTGAGACGGAGGTCAGAGGTCCCTCCGTAAAGCTCAAAATAGGGCCACTTTTCACAGTCCCCTTGGAAAGTAATTCAACATTGGATTGCCACCATCCGAGGAAGCTCCAAACGAAAAATAATTTCTCTTGCCCGAATCGACTGCTGGGCAAATATGTACAATTCTTTCTGATTTGCAGGTTCTGTTAACTAGGCAACTTCAGCCTCCGTATGCTCCTATGGAAAAGCTGGCGCCTAGATTCCCTCGTGTTTTCAACAACTCTCTTGACTACATTCACGTGTGGGGAATTAGAGAGTTACCAGGAGGGCTGGCACTGGTCCGAAGAGGCTCAAGTACTCACTTTAAAGAGTAGAATTTCTTCTAAAACTAACTGCGCGAGAAGTTCTCGCACACGCACTTTTTGTTTGCAACTATTGCATTTGCAAAGTCGGGATGCATTTTGTCCCTGAGGGCATATTGCTATTGGGGTTCAAGAAGGAGAGGCCATAAAGGCGTGGAAGCAACTACACTGTTCTTCACAGAGACAGATACAGATGAATAGATACAGATGGTGTGGTATATATGTACAATGGACTATTCCTCAGTCATAAAAAAAGAATATAATATTGCCATTTGCAGCACCATGGATGGACCTAGAGATTTTTATAGTATGTGAAGTAAGGCAGACAGGGAAAGTCAAATATTATATGATATCACATACATGTGTGGTCTAAAAATATATAAAATAAATAAGGATTTACTGTAGAGCACAGGGCCCTGTATTCCATATCTTGCAATAACCT
>NW_021151957.1:1980-2573 GCF_002837175.3 Physeter macrocephalus | reverse complement strand
GCTTCTTGTAGGAGCTGAGGTTGTGCTGGTTGTCTCCACAGTGGTGGTGCTAATTGTAGGAGCTGACGTTGGGCTGGTTGTCTCCACACTGGTGGTGCTTCTTGTAGGAGCTGAGGTTGGGCTGGTTGTCTCCACACTGGTGGTTCTGGTTGTCTCCACAATGGTGGTGCTGGTTGTCTCCACAGTGCTGGTGCTGGTTGTAGGAGCTGAGGTTCGGCTGGATGTCTGCACAGAGATTGTGCTTCCTGTAGGAGCTGAGGTTGTGCCGGTTGTCTCCACAATGGTGGTGCTGGTGGTAACAGCTGTGGTTGGGCCAGTTGTCTCCACAGTGGTGGTGCTGGTTCTAGGAGCTGAGGTTGGGCTGGTTGTCTGCACAGAGATTGTGCTTCTTGTAGGAGCTGAGGTTGTGCTGGTTGTCTCCACAGTGGTGGTGCTAATTGTAGGAGCTGACGTTGGGCTGGTTGTCTCCACACTGGTGGTGCGTGTTGTCTCCACAGTGGTGGTGCTGGTTCTAGGAGCTGAGGTTGGGCTGGTTGTCTGCACAGAGATTGTGCTTCTTGTAGGAGCTGAGGTTGTGCTGGTTGTCTCCACAG
>NW_021151957.1:0-392 GCF_002837175.3 Physeter macrocephalus | reverse complement strand
TAGGAGCTGAGGTTGTGCTGGTTGTCTCCACAGTGCTGGTGCTGGTTTTAGGAGGTCTGGTTGTGCTGGTTGTCTCCACAGCAGTGGTGCTGGCTGTAGGAGCTGTAGTTGGGCCGGTTGTCTCCACAGTGTGGGTGCTGGTTGTAGGAGCTGAGGTTGGGCTGGTTGTCTGCACAGAGATTGTGCTTCTTGTAGGAGCTGAGGTTGTGCTGGTTGTCTCCACAGTGCTGATGCTGGTTGTAGGAGCTGTGGTTGGGCTCGTTGTCTCCACAGTTCTGGTGCTGGTGGTAACAGCTGTGGTTGGGCTGGTTGTCTCCACAGTGCTGGTGCTGGTTTTAGGGGGTCTGGTTGTGCTGGTTGTCTCCACAGCGGTGGTGCTGGCTGTAGGAGCT
>NW_021151956.1:0-2574 GCF_002837175.3 Physeter macrocephalus | reverse complement strand
GTGCAGCGTCAAAGAGCAAACGTATGTGTACCTGCATACAGTGATAGCGTCTAAAAACGTGTGCTCTCAGGGTTCACAACAATTGCTTCACAGTCACACAAGTCGTCACCTCTGAGCCGCCTACGGAATGCATGAATCGCAGGTGAAAAAACAGTTAGGTATCTTTGTGAGTTGCGGCAGCTGAGAAGTAGTAGATCCTAGTGTCACCCGCACGAAAACACGACCTTCGCACTCGAGACAGTATGGAGCGGATGACAACCGGACAGCGGTGTTCTACCTCATTGTAGCAGCACCAACAGCGTTTCTCCCACCTCGTACAGTCCACGTGTATCGTTGAAGCGACTTGGCAACAGCAAAAGAGGGAGCTGCAGTTTTGACACCGCTGTGGCAGTTTTGCAGTGCGTAGTAGGGGGTGCCCTTCCATATACGCCGTAGCTCTATTTAAGGAGGAGCAAGTACGCTGATGTCGCACTTTTTGACACTGCAGCAGCAGTCGTTGGCATCGGTCATAAGCAAAACCAACCGATAAAGCAGCAGCAGACTCTAACACCAGAACACCAGGAGCGGCTTCTAAAACAGCGGAACAGCCAGCAGTCGCTGTTACAGCACCTGCAGCAGCCTGGAGCTTCCAGCCAGCACGAGGGAAGTCAACCACGAGTGGCAGCAGCAACTGCGCAGCCTGTAACGCGGCAGCAGAGACAGCAGCCTGTAACTGGGTAGCAGAAACAGAGCCAGAGGGTTAGCAGCGCCACCAGCAGTAGGTGCTTATGGAGGAGTACCAAAATCAGCATCGTGGGCTGCCTCTCAGCCAAAGCAGCTTCCAGCCCAGAGTATACCAAAGCTGCAGCCTATTTTACGTCGTAAACCAATGGGAGGAATATGACGGGAATGACAGCCTTCTTTATCTGTAACAGCGTCCACGCAGCGGGCAGCAGTAGGTGCTTATGGAGGACTACCAAAATCAGCATCGTGGGCTGCCTCTCAGCCAAAGCAGCTTCCAGCCCAGAGTATACCAAAGCTGCAGCCTATTTTACGTCGTAAACCAATGGGAGGAATATGACGGGAATGACAGCCTTCTTTATCTGTAACAGCGTCCACGCAGCGGAAGCAGCAGTAGCGTCGTACGCAGGCCCCTTATTAAATGCAGCAACGTGCTGCCAGACAGCTGTAACACAGGTGTGTGCGCAACTAGCACCAACTGTAGCAGGTGCTAAAGCAGCACGGGTACGTTGTGAAGTGCTGCAGAGGGTGCCAGGAGGAGCAGCAGGGTGTGAAGGAGCAGCGCATGACCATCGTGCATTCATGAGTTGCAGCAGTGGCAGGAGGTTTTTCAGTGTCGCCCTCCCAGACGATGGAGCAAAGCCTCATTTTCTCGCCACCAGATCTGAGGCAAAGCGGCAGCAGTGCACAATATTTTGTACTAATTGGTTTCAAAACGTGAACAGGCCGTGGTGTACGCGCTACTACGTAAGTGACATGATACGTACCTTAAACAACACCCACGTTATTCTGTGCTCTGCAGAAGTCACATCAGAAGGAAGAAGTGCATTTCTTTGATCAAGACCCCATTTACTGGTTCCTCTAAACAGCCACTCCAACATTACCTAGAATCATATGGTGGTGCCCTCAATACGCTGACGTTCGGTACAGTCGCACTAATATTTGGCTCCTGTATGTTACCTTACATTCCTCTTCGTTGTTGGCGATACATGAATACTTACTAAAGCACCACCTCACAGGTGCGTGTGCACTTACTGAATGTTACCGTTCTTCGTCCTGCTGCAAGAAGAGCACTTCTCATATAATACAAGCCCACCGGAAGTAGGCCTCGGTGGTGTGAGACACCTTGTTGTTGGCTTTTCAGGAGAGTATGGCCCGCTCTATCAAACATTGTCTTGATAGAGATTATTGTCAAAGATTTGTCTCTCACTAAATAACCTCCGCAGTTGCAACTTTTACCAGTAAGATAATGGGACGTGTCATGCTAGTGAAACCGCTATTGTGATCCAAAGCAGTGTACAGTGTTGAAATACAGTGTTTTGAATGGTTTCCGTTCAGGACCGGCAGTGCTACCGACGTCGTTATTTTTACTATGATTCCGGTGGTAACAGGCATACAAACGCTGCCATGCATGGTGTGAATTGTATGACAGTCATTCAGTGCTTTCGTAAGTGTTATATATTCCACCAATAATATTGCTATCGTTACGGAAGTTGTTTGTGTTAGAAAGACAGTAACCGCGTAGTATTTACAGGTAATGGTGGTGATGAATACGTACCGCTACGTACGACGACCACAAGTATTGTCCAGCTCGTATTACAGCACTAGCCCGCCACGTCGTGACGCTTGTGTCTTAATAACACTTCACCTTGATCGCCTATACTCTTCTATAGGGCAGGTACTGCAATTATTACTATAAAGCTAGTGTATATGATCATTATGACACCGTTATCATGTTTATCAATGATATTTGCACCACTCTAATAAGTACCATCAGTCTTGCCTACGAGGTAGTTACTGTGCGACTCTCGCTGTACCTGCTTCCATTATAGAACAACTACTGTTTGTGCACGT
>NW_021151954.1:1999-2574 GCF_002837175.3 Physeter macrocephalus | reverse complement strand
TCTTTCGTGGTGCTTTTGTAAATAAGCCAATTAGCCTGCCATTGTCAGCTGTGACCCGTGGAAACAAGCCATAGAAGGGACAAGACAGGAAGGGAAGGGCACTTCATCGGGTGGTGGCACAAAGCTTTCCTGTGCTGAGACTCCAGACAGGAAACAACCTAATTTTCTGATGCAGGAGAAGAGGGAGCAGTAAGTGCAGACGAGGAGAGGAGGGTTGAGCCAGGTGGGGGGGGAGGAAGAGCAGTGATGTGTGGGGAGCAAGGGGGATAGTTGGGACATGGGGTCACAGGCCTTATGGTGGGGGGTTAGATATACCCCCATGGAGAACTGTCTAGGTTATGTCTAGCATCTGGATCACTCTGGTGCTGTGTGGAGAATGAACCAGTGGGAGCTAGCTACAGGAGAGAATGTGAGAGATTATCCATGGGGAGGGACCAGGGCGGTAAGAAACAGTCAGATGTGGGGCAATATGTTGAAGGCGGCAACAGGAGCCGTCAAATCTGAGCCTTTCTCACCAACCAGGGAGAGACTGCAGACGGGAAGCAGCAGGCTGAGCACAGAGCCCTGGGGTCTCC
>NW_021151954.1:0-257 GCF_002837175.3 Physeter macrocephalus | reverse complement strand
GTGTGTGTGTGTGTGTGTGTGTGTGTGTGTGTTGGGCAGGGCCAGAGCAATGAATTCTACCTTGCATGAGAGGACAGGTCTAAGACAGGCCCAGAAGAACAGGTACAATCCAGATAGAGGGAGGCAGACCATGCCAGGAGTTTGAAAGCCAGCAGGTGTTAAGCACCTATTGAATGCCAGGCACAGTACTGAATCTTCTATGAGGACCTTATTAAGTGGAGGCCGTTAGCAACCCCATTTCATGGGTTAGCTAAGGT
>NW_021151953.1:0-2574 GCF_002837175.3 Physeter macrocephalus | reverse complement strand
ACTGTCAGAAACGTGTTAATTTGTGCATGAACTGCGCTCCACACTACTTTCCCAGCAGACTCTTTAGTGGGGCGTTGCCACTGCTGATGAAATACGATACCAACAGAACCCACGTCTCACTGTCAGGACACACGCGGGCATGCAGATACGCAAGTTGATCTTTTGGCATATATATGACAGACGAGAGTGATTTGTACATGTTGCAGGCCGCGCTGCCTGTACACGATAAGCCGGGAGGAAGCCTGTCACGACGAATCACTGTCCTCTATTTGGAGGTCACCTGCCACTTTACGCTACGGCAGGCTAGTTCGCCTTCAAATGAATCGCAGGAGTCCTTTTTGCTAGTGCTTCACAGCGTCGACCCGAGTTTTAAGGATGTTGGCCGTGCTTCAATACTCTCCGAGTGATTGGTTACCTTCGAAGCAATGGCGTAACTGTATACGGCTGACAGCCTTTCGCAGATGCTTCTGCGGCGTCGTCACAGCCAGCAGACACGGAGTGTAACTTCTTTTCAGAGAGGAGAGGCCTGCATTCTGTCATGGTCTTCCAGTGTGCATGCCCACTACTAACACGCGCCAATGGCGAGTTTTCGTTGACGCGCGCTGGGGAGACTTCCAGGGGACGGTCACATCCTCTGAGGGGCGCTGTGTTCTGCTCATTTTTGTATCTAGCATGATGCCTCATGCAAGGCTGTTAGATTGTCTTGATTATCTTTTGCTGCATTCATGCGCTTTCAACTGTGACGCTCATCTAGAGCTGCATCGGATCCACTGTTACTGAAGACTAACTACTTGACACTCACTATACGCCCCGCAAGCGTCGGGCGAAGATCATAAAACAAGACAGATATGTTGTTGTACACGTACCTGGTATAAGCGTATACACCTACAATGGCCATGCAAATAAATGCAAACACAGACATATATGTATGTATATTCTCCGCGTATATAAGATATATTATGTTCACGCATGGTTAAACTGTACTGCTACACCACGCCTGGTTGTCCTGTACACCTAAGCCTCGGAATATACATTTAAAAAACATATAATCGCACGCGTGAACGTATGACATACCGTATCCCACTACCACGTTGCACCTTCCACGCAGAGTCATACTAGACGCCTTGCACTATAAGGATGGACACGGAAAGGGCAAGACTTTGTAAGTTTGATAGAAAGCGACCCTGGGATAGAGGAGGCGGAATCAATGCCAGGGGGAGTGACGTAACTGAGGTAGGTCAGGTCTCTCGTATGTAGGCTGCTGAAACGTATCCCCTCTGTCCTCTACTTGCATTGGATATGCAAAAAGCAATGGCGTGCTTTGCTTCTTGAATGGTGTCACGCAGCCTAAATGCAAACAATTATTACAAGCTTACTTCTGCTTTGGAGGGACTGCGCCGTAGATATATGTGTTCTAAAGGAACTCTTCCTCTTCCTTACGAGCCTCGATTGTTCAACCAGCAGGGCGACCGCAAACGCGGCATTGTGTACGTTAGCCCTTATAAAGCGAACGACCCAACTGTGCGCAGGAAATTGTCAAACAAACTGCCTATCGGCATTCGCGAGGTGGCGCCGAAAGGAGACTCTGCTCGAAGAAGCGTCTTGGGCTTTTGCCAGGTAGATCCACGTCACACCAGCTTGTTCGGATGTGCTGCTCTGAGTCGAGAAGGTGCCTTCTTTCCATTAAAACGGCCATCTGCCGATCTCTCAGTTGTGGCACCCTTGTTTATAGTAGGTTGTGCAAACGCGCCGTACCACATACATGTGACCATCATGTGATTGCACGGTCGCTGCAGTCTTGTTTCTGCTGCTAGCAACTTTACGTTGTAGACATAGAGAAGAACGTATCTTCCAGCAGACCGCCTGCATGAATGGCTCATTCTCGAAAATAACTTAGCATTCTGTGATACGTGGAAGCTGTTGGAAAAGAGCGCAATTATCCCAGGTGGTACGCAGAGTGAGGAATAGACCGATTCATCACCTAAATGGGTGTGCAAGACAGGTGCGAAACCTTTCGCGTGTACTACCTCCTTATAGTGACAACTGCTTTCGAGTAATATGTTCAAAACCTTGCTCTTTCTTTGCGGCAGGTTCTGCAAAGTTCCTTCTATTAATCTATCAACCACGCAGTCAGCGGGAGACTCAGGGCTCCGTTTTCAAAAAATAGGGTTCGCCCGCACTGTTGTTTCACTACCGTCCATTATTTAGATCCTATCTGCTCTGTCCTGCTCCTCTCTACAGCAGGTGCTCCCTGAGGAAATCCAAAGATGCATCAGAGTTTGTCTTCCCTGTGAAAACAAATGAAATGACCCTGCTGTAGTGCATGGTGTTCTTACAGTGTACGTTGCTCTCGTTTGTCAGCCAAGCTCTCATATATCTCTACTCTTCCGTACTCCGGTGTCCTTTTATAGAAAAGTACTTTTTTTGCAATTAACGCGTAAACAGGCGTTTTAGCAGAAGGTGATGAGAGAACGGGCTCATCGACGTTCAACCGCGTGTTGTGGAAGGTGTTTCCATGCGTATAAGGGTGGGCAACCGTACAACCGTATCCTTCTTTGCTCACAACTCCCTAAT
>NW_021151952.1:1641-2574 GCF_002837175.3 Physeter macrocephalus | reverse complement strand
TGAGGGTTCAGGGTCACGGTTTAGGGTTATGGGTCATTGTTGGAGAGTCACGGTAGAGGGTTGTGGTTAAAGGGTCAGGGATTAGAGTTTAGGGGTCAGTGGCGAGGGTCTAGGGATCTGCGGCTAGGGTTGTTAGGGCGTTACGGTTAGAGGTTAGGGTTCTTAGGGTAAAGGTTAGAGTTAGGTTTAAGCACAATCGGCCCTCATTGCCCTCCCCTCTCCTTCTCTCTGAAGCCTCCAGAATGGATAGGACTTGCCCAGGGTCAAATAGAAGTCAGAGAGCTGAGGTCAATAACTGTTTTTCTGGCCTTCCTTCCCCCAGTCCTGGGCTCTGAGAGAAGAATGAAGTGTCTGTTCTTGTCTCGGAGTGTTTCTTATTCACCTCAACCTCTGTCAAGGATTGGGGAGCATGTCAGAAGTCATGCATGGTTTCCTTCGGCCCTCCTACCTGGGGAGGGGGATGCTGGCCCTACTCTGCCTGGGCAGCCCCAGGGTCCAGCGCAGCCCAGACAGGAGGGCACTCAGTGGACATGTGTGGATTTATACAGGACTGGGTGCAGTGACCCACCAGCCCCCGGATGCTGCCTTCTTAAGGGCTGGTGGGGCCCTCCTGGCACTGGAGGCATCCTTTGTCCCATCTGAGTGGGCATGAATAGGTGATCAAGTCTCAGGCAGGACATCCCTTGACCTCTGACTCTCCAGGCGGGCATCTGTGGTCCTCTAGCTCCGTCCAGCCTGGGCATTGTCAGTCCCTCATGGACAGTTACGGAGCTGACCGTGATGCCGGGCAATTCAAGAGCTACCTGGGCAGTGTAGACATTCCTTTGAGAAGTTTCAGCTACCAAGGTGCATGTGGTTGAGAAAAAGGCCTCCCCCTCACAGCCTCATAGGCTGCCAAGAGAAGTAATAATCCTCTAAACATTGGAGTGTGTC
>NW_021151952.1:0-1027 GCF_002837175.3 Physeter macrocephalus | reverse complement strand
AGACCCCTCCCTCAACTTGCCACTTGCAAGTATTAATGTATTTCTACTCTGATGATAAATACTAATTTATTTTACTTCCGTAAGTGTGTCCAGTCGCTGGGAAAAGAAAAAGGCCTGGTTGATACATCTGAATCAATAATCCCTGATCCTTCCTCAGGTGTCCTCCCTGGGTAGGCATGGCTGGGGGAGGTGAAGACCCTGGGTCGGGTCATTTACTAGGGGAGCTGCCAAACAGCTCTGTCCCTGCTCCTTCCCTGTCCCGGGAGAGGGAAACCCTGGAACGGTGATAGGATAACCAGTATGGGGGAGAGGTTCCTCAGTGATTAATTGGTCTTTTTGTATTTTCCTTAATTTAGGGTTCATTTTGGTAATGTGTTTTTACAAAGAAATCCCCCTTTACCTCTAGATTTCCAGTTTGTTACAGTAGGTTTCTCTTATGTGATGTTTTATTTTTCCTGTCTAATTTTCTACAGAACCATGACAAATAATGAACAAATATTGTTACTCTTAACTGAAGTCCCTATTCACATTCCCTTTGTTATACCTTTCCTTGTTCCAGGGTCTCATAGGACATGGGACCATCATGTCTGTTTAGTCTCTTCTGGGCTCTGACAGTTGCTCAGACTCTCCTGGTTTCCGTGACCTTGACAGTGTGGAGGAGGACTGGGCAGGTATTTTGTAGACTGCTCTGCACTGGGATTTGCTTGGTGGTTTTGTTGTGGTTAGACTTGGCTTTGAAAAAGCAGATCAGAGAGGTGAAGAGACTCCTCTTCACTATATATCAAGAGGACAGGCTCTTAAGGAAACTTCTCACTTATATTCTTAACTTTGGTCACCCAGCTGAAGTAGCGTTTGTCAAGTTTTCCCACAGTGAGGTTTTTTCCCATGTCCATCCTGTGTGTCTTGTTTAGGAGGAAGTCATAATGCAGAACCCACGCTTGAGGAGAGAGGGCTTAGCTTCACATCCTTGACGGATAGCTGAGTGGCTATATACATTGTTTAGAAGCTTTCTGCATAGGAGATTTCT
>NW_021151949.1:0-2576 GCF_002837175.3 Physeter macrocephalus | reverse complement strand
GCCTTTGCTTGGATCCCCTCTCCAAACGGCAAAACAAAGACTTGACACACTGCAGACCAGGGACAGAAAAGAACATGCTAGCAAAACAAAGATCCACCATTACAGCACGTGTTTTTTCCCAGGCCCAATTATAGTAGACCGGTCACCAAAACATTTGAGGTATGACGGAACTGATTTGCTCCTTCAAAGCATTTCTCCTCCGGACCTTAGTTCCGCAGATGCCGTGTCCCAGTCCTCCTCATGCGTTGCTGTGTGTAGTGATATACTCTGATTGCGTTGTGCCGATCTGTGTAAATCCACTCAAACGGAATCTTCCATATAAACGATGCAGAACAATATCGCAGACCTTCTACAGCGTTTCACTCCAATTACAGGGAATGCGGACAGGCGGACTGTATCAACTCGAATAACTCAACCCTAAAGATTAAACGGAAGGCGAGAAGCCCTGTAGTGCATTGACTACGTTGGGGCCAAACAAAGCTTTCAAGCGGAGAATGCTGTGTTTTGGGGCGGGTTTGATGCTGCGCAGGGAAGCCACAGTGTCTGTCACTCTGCGCAACCTCTCACTGGGGGGTAGCAATTTGGTGGATCAAAGCGGTCCCCTGCTCCACTACCTGCGCGCGGTTGCGTTGCTTAATTGCGCAGCACCGCTATATAGCTCGAAAAGGCGTAGTGGCGAACGCACTTGTTGAATAGAGGCACAATGGTGTTCGTTTGCCCTGTCTGCTGTACTCGCGTGGAGCACACGGCGAAATTATTTTGTGTATGCTGCCCAGCAGCGCGCCAACGCGTTGCCCATGAACGTCGAGGGCGTACGTGTAACGTAGTTGTGCGGCGCAAATGTAGGAAGGTGACGGAGCTACACTGGAATACTATTAATCTTGTAAGAACTGCCTTGTAAATCGTGAACAGGCGCAAGTATGGGTTCAACGTACCGTAATACCGACCGCGTAAGTGCGAACTGGTGCAAATGCGTTGCGTACCGTGTCCAACACGCACACTGCGACGTGCGGTCTCGGCCCGCTAACGTGCTACGTGGGCGTTCCAGGGACGTTGCTCTTTGATCACAAAGAATTGTTAAAAGTGTCGCAAACGAATTCAATGCTATGAAGTTCTATACTCATGTGTATGCATGAACGCCAACGTACAGCCCGGAATTTGTGGATTCAACTGCGTTTCACCAGCAGTAAGAGGCCTCACCGTTGTCGCTCGTATTGGGATGTTTGAGCAGCACGATTCAGATTCTACTTCAAAGAAAGATTGTATCCATCCAGAGTAATTCTTTGAGCTCGTGCAAACGCTAGCTGTATAAGGCCAGTCGCGAACTTGCTTCCGTACGGAACACCTCCCTTGGAGAGAACAGCGCAAGCAAAAGCACGAGTTGGATTCGTCTGCCACGCAGCACCCTGGATAAAACTTACTCTAGGGCAGCTGCAGGTGGATCTTCGCTAGCTCACTCATTTAAGTAATATCCACGGAGACCAGCTTCAGACAATGAAGAGGACATCTTTCATGGACTTGTCACTTACAACGACCACCAGGACACCGCGTACAGGAAACACTTCCATGCGCGCGTTTGTGCATTATGCGACAATATATCATCATCTACGTAGATTATGTATCTCAAGAAAGAAACGATTACCAGTGTGTATAGATCAGTTCATATATCCACAAACGTATGGGTGATATTATTTGCCTTCTCGGAGCGCCTCGTACACCTATGCGATATGACGTAAACGGTGATGCTGTGAGCCAGTACGTCGACTTCAGCGGTGCTGGATGGCCATTTGGTGGTACGTGTGAGCACCTGGATGCAACAGTGAAGTAGTTCTGTTTAGTCGCCTACACATGTGCTTAAGTAGGCCAAACGTCCACGCATGCCTCGGGCGTAGGCCTCCCGCTCCACCAGTGTCGATCCGGCCAGTAGAGTGGGGCAGAGCCCACGTGTTGCCGAGGCCCCAAATGTATTAGTCCGTGAATGAAAAGATGACCTCTTACGTAAGCTGCAGTTTTCCTGGAAGCAAAGTCGTGGTGCATAATATCCCACTGAAAGGGCATACACGCCCTGCGAAACTGACACGTAACTTCACGCAGGCATGCGGACATCTGTTTCTCTATGCACACCCATGCATATAGGTGTGCGCTCGTGTGCGCCTTCCAGTATCTCCACTTTTACACTTAACAGTGTGTCATGGCATATGCGACCTTGCAACTGCATACAGACGTCCACGAGAGGCACACACATGCGCGTATGTAGTGCAGTTCTGCGTTGGAATACATTAGCAATAGAGTATGTTCGAGCAAAACTGTGTAGATGTGGGCATCTGAAGTAATTGTACGCCTGGTAAAGCACAGCCTGTTCAGTCGCTTCCTTTCTGCACACGAGCAAGGAAAATAACGTCTCTAACTCATTTTACGTGTTTCTGTTGTCTGTAGGGTTTGTGGGCCCGGCTAAAAGCTTGCATGTGGTAAATTGCTCTAGTCCCACTGGCGTACTGCAATAGATCCTGTCGAATGGGGAACGTTCCTCAACACACTTTCTCTCCCCATTAATAACTTCACTTTAAAGCACAGAA
>NW_021151947.1:1735-2577 GCF_002837175.3 Physeter macrocephalus | reverse complement strand
GACTTTGACAGGACTGGGGGAAAACAGAGACTACACTCTTGGAGGGCACACACAAAGTACTGTGCTCATCGGGACCCAAGGGAAGGAGCAGTGACCCCAGGGGAGACTGAACCAGACCTAACTGCTAGTGTTGGAGGGTCTCCTGCAGAGGTGGGGGGTGGCTCTGTTTCACCGTGTGGACAAGGACAATGGCAGCAGAAGTTCTGGGAAGTACTCCTTGGCATGAGCCGGCCCAGAGTGTCTCATTAGCCCCACAAAAGAGCTCAGGTAGGCTCCAGTGTTGGGTTGCCTCAGGCCAACCAACCAACAGGGAGGGAACCCAGCCCCACCCATCAACAGTCAAGTGGATTAAAGCTTTACTGAGCTCTGCCCACCAGAGCAACAGTCAGCTCTACCCACCACCAGTCCCTCCCATCAAGCCTCTTAGATAGCCTCATCCACCAGAGGGCAGACAGCAGAAGCAAGAAGAAGCACAATCCTGCAGCCTGTGGAACAAAAATCACATTCACAGAAACATAGACAAGATGAAAAAGCAGAACAACACAATAAATGAAATTAAAAACACTCTAGATGGGATCAATAGCAGAATAACTGAGGCAAAAGAACGAATAAGTGACCTGGAAGATAAAATACTGTAAATATTTACTGCAGAGCCGAATAAAGAAAAAAGAATGAAAAGAACTGATGACAGTCTCAGAGACCTCTGGAACAACATTAAACGCACCAACATTCAAATTAGAGGGGTCCCAGAAGAAGAAGAGAAAAAGAAAGGGACTGAGAAAATATTTGAAGAGATTACAGTTGAAAACTTCCCTAATATGGCAAAGGAAATAGCCACCAAG
>NW_021151947.1:0-1345 GCF_002837175.3 Physeter macrocephalus | reverse complement strand
AAATGGTAATAGGAACATACATATTGATAATTACCTTAAATGTAAATGGATTAAATGCTCCCACCAAAAGACACAGACTGGCTGAATGGATACAAAAACGAGACCCATATATATGCTGTCTACAAGAGACCCACTTCAGACCTAGGGACACATACAGACTGAAAGTGAGGGGATGGAAAAAGATATTCCATGCAAATGGAAATCAGAAGAAAGCTGGAGTAGCAATTCTCATATCAGACAAAATAGACTTTAAAGTAAAAACTATTACAAGAGACAAAGAAGGACACTATATAATGATCAAGGGTTCGATCCATGAAGAAGATATAACAATTGTAAATATTTATGCACCCAACATAGGAGCACCTCAATACATAAGGCAAATACTAACAGCCATAAAAGGGGAAATCGACAGTAACACAATCATAGTAGGGGACTTTAACACCCCACTTTCACCAATGGACAGATCATCCAAAATGAAAATAAATAAGGAAACACAAGCTTTAAATGATACATTACACAAGATGGACTTAATTGATATTTATAGGACATTCCATCCAAAAACAACAGAATACACATTTTTCTCAAGTGCTCATGGAACATTCTCCAGGATAGATCATATATTGGGTCACAAATCTAGCCTTGGCAAATTTAAGAAAATTGAAATCATATCAAGTATCTTTTCTGACCACAACGCTATGAGACTAGATATCAATTACAGGAAAAGATCTGTAAAATATACAAACACATGGAGGCTAAACAATACACTACTTAATAACGAAGTGATCACTGAAGAAATCAAAGAGGAAATCAAAAAATACTTAGAAACAAATGACAATGGAGACACGACGACCCAAAACCTATGGGATGCAGCAAAAGCAGTTCTAAGAGGGAAGTTTATAGCAATACAATCCTACTTTAAGAAACAGGAAACATCTCGAAAAAACAACCTAACCTTGCACCTAAAGCAAGTAGAAAAAGAAGAACAAAAAAAAACAATATTTCGCAGAAGGAAAGAAATCATAAAGATCAGATCAGAAATAAATGAAAAAGAAATGAAGGAAACAATAGCAAAGATCAATAAAACTAAAAGCTGGTTCTTTGAGAAGATAATCAAAATTGATAAACCATTAGCCAGACTCATCAAGAAAAAAAGGGAGAAGACTCAAATCAATAGAGTTAGAAATGAAAAACGAGACGTAAAAACGGACCCTGCAGAAATACAAAAGATTATTAGACTTCCAAAAGATAGCAGAGGGAGGAACACTTCCAAACTCATTCTATGAGGCCGCCATCACCCTGATACCAAAATCAGACAAAGATGTCACAAACAAAGAAAACTACAGGC
>NW_021151943.1:2329-2580 GCF_002837175.3 Physeter macrocephalus | reverse complement strand
ACGGTCTAGTGTTTCACTTTTCGTGCTGCTGTCGTCCAAGTCTTCCGCGCTTTCACCTCTTATGCGACCCCACCTCGTTTATGTCATATTACACGTAAGCGTGCGTCGTAGGACCAATTGCTACAGGGGGCAACATTACGTGGAGAAATCCGCTCCTTCCCATTTTGCTTGTGTTCTCTTGAAGAGGTTGTCGTCATCTCGCAGTCAATCCAGTTGCCGCACGCGTCGGATATGTACGCACACCGATATAT
>NW_021151943.1:0-1330 GCF_002837175.3 Physeter macrocephalus | reverse complement strand
CGATTCCACACTGTCCTCCCAGCAACATCGTGATCAATGCATGTATCCACTTATGCATGTATATACATCACGCATATTTAGGTATCCGTTACGTACATATATATATATATATAACCTTGAAAGACGAATGGCAGTTGGACGGCTCCGTTTCTCACGGCAGAACAGCCATACTTCGTTCCTCTTGAACTCTACATCGAGGAAAACTGTTCAGCCGCCGCAGACTTCGCTGGTAGAACCTTGGTGGTCGATGCCATATGACACTGATAATGCCCGCCTTCTTCGCTGCAGTACACCAAATGCATATCCAGTCCCTTCCAGCACCGCTGCTTCTTTTTCTGTGCGGCTAGGGTGTACCCATATCGGATGTTTTAAGGCTCTTAAATGCTGCGCGTTTTGCCCCACTGCCGGTCACAGCACTAGCTGCGGCCTGCTATTGCAGCATGTGGCGTCTAACGTGCATGCGCGACAACACAGCTTCGTATGCACTGCCCCACCAATTTAAAGGCTTCCCGGGCTGGTGTCTAAAGCGCTCAAATGAGGAGCGATGTAGATGAACAGCTCCATTTTACTCTTACGTCACTGCTTGGCATAGAGGTCCATGCGGTGGTGGTGCGCCCCTGGCAGGATAGTGCTACTGCAACCCTAGCAGCATATATGTTACTGCAGCTGGTGTGCGTGTCATGCTGGTGGTCAACGATGCTACAGTTGCCGTGTAGGGGCGCTGCATGAGATGCGCCGTTGCGATGCTGCTGCGGATCTCGTGCTGCCCTGCTGCTGCAGCGTTCGAAATGCGGCCTAGATGCCCTTGATGGTGGTGAAAAGTACGTGTGTGTGGCGGTGGTGGACAGCATGAAGTCCGTTTCTTTTTGCAGTGACTGCGGTGCGACCAAGCAACTGATGTGAAAAGGTCGAAGGGTTGTCTCTCTAGGCCACACTGGATGTTCTTCTATCTACGCTACGTCGACGGAGTAGCGCGACTCAGGAGGGTCGCAGCAGCAGAAGCGGATAAACCGACGTATTCTCTAGCCAGTACCCTTGAGGATTGAAGGAGGAACCTGCATGGCACCTGGTGATAGCAGCACTCACTGACTGTGCAGATGAAAGCTGCGCTGCTGCACTCCAGCTCCGCAGGGGAGTCCGAGAAGTGCGCGTGCTGGCGTACTACCCACAGCGTGGTGCTCTTTGGAAATAAAACGACGCTGCCAAAGAGCCCGTGACGGTGTGCATAAGTCTCTACATATATGTTTGTGTCATCATTAGCACGTGACAAGGCCGAAGGCGGCAGGTATGAAGAGCAGCAGTAAAAACTAGTTTCGGCTGCTGCACGTTT
>NW_021151942.1:0-2580 GCF_002837175.3 Physeter macrocephalus | reverse complement strand
AGCGCAAAATCTTTTCTGGATGGCATGAACATTCCGCTGCCCTTCTTTACCCACGTGGCGTTAGAGTGTACTTACGTAGGTTGACTTCCTCTGTTCAGGGCTTAGCAGTGCGAGACAGGAAGATCGACGCATAATGTATACTGTCCGGCCATTCTATGACTTTTCTTCGTAAACTCTAGGCGGGCCCAGCTAGGGCGTGTCCTGCAAGTCGCTGCCGTCAAGGGATGTTTTGCATGTGAAATGATACTTTCGTTCACCGCTGTATGAAGTCGGATTCGCAGGGTGCTACTCTGTGATGATGGCCACGACTGCACGAGTGCGCCGTTTCAGAAGGCACAACCGTGAATGGCTATCTAGAACAGTCGTAGCGTGTCAACGGATCCACGCCGAAGCAGCGCTAACCCGCAGCAAGTGTAGCGAGCAAGGGTCGACGAGTGCGTGCAACCGAAGAAATGAGGAAGAAATACTGCAACGTATGAGGAACTCATGCATTTGCCGAGATCCTTGCCTGCCCTTCTTTCCATTGATCCACGACGCGCACGTACACGCGGAGCCAGAACGATCTGTGGTTCAGAAAGAGGACGATCTGACAGGTCCACGTTTACTGCACACGAGGTTCTGTCAAAGATGCCTAGTGGACTCACGTCTTGAAACTCAGGAGGCTGATCGAGTACAGATGCACAAAATAGAGAGCATCAGGCGCAGCACCAGAAGCAGATGAAATCCGGAAGCAGCAGATGTTACACGCAACAAAGACACGGTGAAGGTGTATGAACTGATGTGTGAAAACTGCACACGCCACCGAAGTGAGGGAATTGTAGTTCACGGATGCTAGATTATAATTTTCATGCGGCATCTGATGTAACGAGAAAAGCAAGAGCGCGAAATGTAGGAAATGAGGTTTCAAAGGGACTGAACCCTTTGCGCAACTCCAGACAGAATGTCCACTGTTGACTTGTGCCAGGCTTCTTGCAGGCTGGATGTGTGCGTGCATCTGCGTGTCGGAACTTATGTAGTGTGATCGTTCACACAGCCATTGAGTGGAACGAGGGTTTGTGAAGAGGAGGGCGACGTTTAGCCTCCTCGTTCACAGGTGTTCAATGGTACGACAAGGCGTAGCTCTAGCTGAATATCTGGTTTTGCACAACTCGCTCCCACTGTTCAACGGTACGACGTGGCGTAGCTCTAGCTGAATATCTTGTTTTCACAGCTCGCTCCCAGAAGCAGACAAGAAATCACCATAACTGCTCTGAGCAGCTGGTAATAGGCCATTGTTTGCACTCATTGGCGTGTGTACTGGCTTCAGACGCACGTTCCGACACTATCAGGGATGTCTCCTCGAAGCAACGCCACAAGCACAACACAGGTTCGAGCTTAAATGCAAGCAGCATGACTCTTGCGCCCTTGCACAACCGCACAATCAGGCTACTAGGATGCCGACTTCTGCTCGCGTGCTAAGCGTAGGGAGTAGCAAACGTGACAAGAATGTTGCAGGTGAACTCCGCCGTGGAAAAAGTGCATGACCCCTTTGTCTATGTTGCTTCTGGCCGTGTAGTATAAAAAGTGCATCATTCGACAGAGGTGTGTGTACGCGAAACAACATTTGGGGAGAGCGCGGTTGGATGGCTTATCTAAGACGTCCAGTCAGCATGGACCACTCTCTCGTGCAGGATGGGAAGGCGGGTCTGACTTGCTGAAGTGCAGGTCTGCCCGCTTAGGTTCAATCAACGTGCATGATATAGATCGTGTTCCTCTGTCTTTCTTCTCCGTAGGTTCCTTCTGGCTTAGACGTCGTGGTTGGATATAGATGTACCAAGGCAAATTTTGCAGTCGTAATCTGTTGCCACCGAGATAAACAAAACAGAGGCTTCGACAGATGTACTTCAAACGCAGAATCCGGACTCGTACGCTCTCACAGTTAATTAATATTGTTGTTGAGGATCAACGAAGTGAGTAAACCGCAGAGGGCGTCGCTCACCAATTCTGCTCCTCTCGTTCCTTCTTCTACGCTGCAGCGCGCAGTAGCAGGAAAGGCGTTACCTGTAGAGCCTATGCTGTTCAGTGTGGAAAGAAACGTTATTCATATAGCGGCATTGACGCCGTATTGCAGGCAACTCTGCATAAACAAGAATTAACGGTGACCTATTTCGAATGTTTGGAACACCTGGACGGTTCGTACCGTACTCAGTTTAAGCAAACGGCAACCGTGGGAATATTAGTCTGCGTTTTCTTTATCCGCCTACGAAAGGCAACGCTCACCCGCGTGAGCGAGGGCTGTTCTCGCTTCCAAGGGTATGCCGTTGCAGGTGTGTGCACGTACAGAGGTACAGAGTGTCCTAGTTGGGCGGGATACCTAATTATCACCGAAGGGTTTTGGGAAATCTGTACAAGTGGAATTACCTTATGTATATATTTTTCCGTGTCTACGTGTACGATGCTATTTATTTCTACTCCAGTTCGTGCAGCATGTGCGCACCAGCAGCGCTCCACATAGACTGCCTGCCACGGTGCAACTATTCGAGTAGTCTCAAGTTCCCCGACTTCCGCAAAAGCAGCAGCATGATAACGTTACTGTCACCT
>NW_021151941.1:1762-2581 GCF_002837175.3 Physeter macrocephalus | reverse complement strand
CAACGGCCAGCGTTTGTAGATTTCTTATGAAGTGCCTGCTGAAGTTTATACAATAGTGACGAAAAACGCAATTACAACCGGCGGTGAAATTCCCGCGTATTTCCTCGATCACACCGCGTCTCAGTTTTTGCTTGCATGCGAGCAACAAAGATGCTGTTCAATGCATACTCATGACACAGCTGAGAATGTTCCACGTAGGCGGCCTTCAAATGCGAATCTTCCTTTCTGCACTTCCATATATGTATACATACACACCAACACAAACACCGACGTAATTTTGTCGTGACACCTCCGGAAGTGGGCGACGGTCAATACGGGTCAGCTATAACCTGCTGTGCGCTGGTGGTTGCTAGCTCACGCTTCTCTCTGTAACTCCATCTGTTTCACTGTCGAGCAACATGCTAGTCTGCAAGTTCCTTCCGGGGCGCTTCAGGTGCTTTAGCCGCTGCTGTTGGTTCTGAAGTTCCTTCCGGGGCGCTTCAGGTGCTTTGGCCGCTGCTGTTGGTTCTGTCGCGGTTCCTGCTGCTGCTTCCCCGCCTGTGGAGTCAGCGCACTAGTGGTGCTTCCTGCACTCCTGTAGTCCAGCCACGCAAGAGCCCATCTGCCGCTGGTGCGTTGACACCTTGTATTAGCGCGGTTCTTGCAACCATGAGTCACCTCGAAGTCCAGCCAGTGCGTCGATTCATCTCCAGATACTTCTGCGGCAGACAAGAGCAGAACATCCTCTTTCCCACGACGGAAGAATGGACAGTCGACGTTCCGTTTTTGCAAAGCCTCGCCGTTTCTGAACCGTTGCTGCTGCTGTTCAACTCTCTGGAG
>NW_021151941.1:0-838 GCF_002837175.3 Physeter macrocephalus | reverse complement strand
AAAATTGATTCGCACCAACCTCAACTACAAGTTGTTCCGCAGGCGCCATTGACTCCGTAACAGAGTTACGTCAAACCCCCATGCAACACGGTTTTCATACTCCCACGAAATACACCCACTCGTATCTACTCTTTCAGAGAAATGGTGGGGAAGTATATGTGTAGTGTATAGGAATATGTACATTTATGTATACATGTATATACGCATATTCACGCGGTGCATCGCATCAGTCACTCTGGACCTGAAATTAGTAGGTATGGACTGACTAGTCGCCGAAAAGCCATATTAGGGTCTTATTTACACATGCTCTTTCACAGGCAGGCGTGACAGGGAGAAAGAAATCTCGATATTTCAAGCTTGAACACGAGCCATACATATATTTGGCTAAATACATTCACACGTACATGACAGGTAGGACTTACAAACTGAAGCCTATGGTGCTCAGCTGCTGGCTGCAAAGGTTGATGAGCTCACTGCTGTGCTGCTTCCCCCGCTACCATAAACGCTTTGCTTCTGCTGACGCAGAAACGCTGTTAGGGGAACGCTTGCGAAACAACAGATACACCGTGACACGTCAAGCACGCAGTACTAGCGCCAGTCAGGGAACACGATTTCCCTGCACAAACGGTATCGCCACGAGTCTCAGGGGGTACTGAGCTACCGTGATACATAACCATATACGCGCAAGCGTCGCCTCGAACAGACCCGCTTCAACTGATCTTACTCGCATCATTTCCGGGACGCAAAAGTCACGTCCATCAGCATCCTTGCCGAGACAAGTGCACAAGCGGAACTAACATCTTACGCAGAACGCAGCCGCGTGCAATATGAAGGCAAG
>NW_021151940.1:1969-2581 GCF_002837175.3 Physeter macrocephalus | reverse complement strand
AACGCGGCAAGGAGGGACGAATGCAACGCAGACTGCAAATGACCAGTAATCCTTTTGTATGCCAGTGCCACCTCCCGAACTAACTGCTCAATGGAGCCCACGAGTCAACGGTAACGCGATGCCGTAGCCGACTGAATGCTATGTATAGTTCACTCCCAGTGTCCAGGTTCCGCAGCCGGTAAGAAAAACTAAACTGAATGTGTGCTTCACCCTATATCACTGCTCGTAGGCAGGAAGAAGAAAACTGAACTAGACTTGTACGTAAACAACAACGTCCGTATACTTTAAAAGCTCCAAGTATAGATTTTGGTGGGCTCTATAAAAATGGAGATACACAGTGCTTTTTGGCCCATAGCTATACCGTGACCGTTGCTCCTCTGTTCACATTTCAAGGCACCTCTGAGCTGAGGGGACTGCTGGAGAATACACCGCTGATTCCGCTTTTCCTGTCCCCGCTAGTTCTACCGTACAGCACGATTTGAAGAGAGGCACCTTCAATGACCGGCTTCGGCGCTAATCCACCGAACCTCCCCACGTGCAACCAGCGTTCAAAGTACAGGCTTCGGCGCTAATCCACCGAATCTCCCCACGTGCAACCAGCGTTCAAAGTAC
>NW_021151940.1:0-1470 GCF_002837175.3 Physeter macrocephalus | reverse complement strand
GAAAATCCTCTTCCTGGGCACTTGTAATGAGATCAGTGCTGCTGCAGACATCCCGGACACGCCACGAATGGAGAGAGAGTTGCCAGATGTGAGTCAGTTGCCGAAAGGCGAACAGCTTATCAATTTCGTTTGCGCCGCCTGCCAGAAAATACGCGTCGCAGTGCTACGAAACTACGCTCAACAAGCAGGAAGGGGAAAGTACAAGTAAAGCACCACACCAGGTGACAGGTCTGCCACACTCTTCTAGCTAAAACAAGTGACTATAGCAGAGACGGCGGTACGTACGACGGTGGAGCGTCACATCTTGTTTATGCTCCAGTTCATGCGCTGCTGCGATCGGCTGCGTGCCACGCTGTGTCGCTATGCACAGCTCGTGCTGTGAGAGGCCATTGTAAGAACGGCATTGGCACATATTACTATCTGTACCTGAATGTGTACATATATATATGCATGGCACATGCATCCATATACGACGAAGCGCTTCAGCGGGTGAAGTGACGATGCTACTGCTATGCACTCAAACCTTCAGAGGTACACATTCAGTTCTCCAAGCTGGAATAGCGATTTCTCAACAGCGGACTGCTTTGTGTTACCTCTACTGGAAGCCACGGGGTTAGTGTTCCTGCATAGCAGCATCTGTAATGTATCGTTATTGGTCATCATCTTCTGTTGGAGCTTGTGGCCAGGATTGACTTGCTGCTGCAGAACGTTTGTACTTCGGGGCAGGGCGCGCGACAAATGAAAAGCAATGCTTTGTCCAAGTAAGCACAGTTAACGACTCCTTCCTCCTCACGCAAACCAGAACACTCGTTGGCAAAACCTTAGCACAGTCTGCCCTTCCCTGCACGAAGATAAGGACTGACTGGATTCAAAGTAGATGAATTAATCGCCTTTACGTGTGGAAAGCACTACATCTGAGCACTGCAAGCAGTTGTCACAGTCCTCCTCCCGAGTAAAAAAACATCTTTCTCGACTGCGAAGAAGCTATTTTGTTTTCCCTTTCCTACAACCCCTCACCACTTCTTGCTGTTGCCCATACTTTTCCTCGACAGTGTTGCTTGCTCCAACTGTAGCCGGGTGCTAGTGCGGCGAAATGTTCAATTTCGTATCAGAGTTTGCTGCCTGCTGTCCCTACCTACCGTGCTGAAGTTTCAGTTTTACTCTGTAGAAGCAACGTACATAACAAAATAATACTTCACGCATATACGAAAGACCTCCACATTCGAACGTCCTTCTACACCCGCGAACACCTAGAGTTTTCGGTGAACGCAATCCTCCCAATACAGATGAAGCTTCGCTCAGCTCCGCATGCACAGGCACACTGACGTTTCGTATATCCACGATCGGGTAGCAGCGTATTCAATGCATTTGATGCGTCCTGCGGCATGCATTGCACTCTGCATGTTCTTGCAGTGTTGTGGATGAAAACGTAGCGCAAATACACTTTGAATGCCTGGTATGCACGTAAAA